>NC_068424.1:26062696-26152696 GCF_023373465.1 Oncorhynchus keta | reverse complement strand
TCCACCGCAACCCGTCAGTCACAGGGACAGATGTAAAAGCCCTTCAGAACCACTACACCATTTATATTGTGTTGTTCAAAATCCTTTTGGAGGACTTTACATTAATCAAGAATGTCAAGATTGACATTGCATGCAGAAGACATGATTCCACTGAACCTGGTACCAACAGGACACACTGTGGTCGATACAGTACATATACAGTGAGTACAAAGCACGAAGGACACCTTCCTAATATTGAGTTGCACCTCGACCCCGCCCTCAGAACAGCCTCAATTAATCTGGGCATGGTCTCTGCAACGTGTCCAATGCGTTCCACAGGGATGCTGGCCCATATTGACGATGTGTCAAGTTGTCTGGATGTCCTTTGGGTGGTGGACCAGTCTTCATACACACAGGAAACGGTCTTTAACCGGTCTCCTCCCTGTCACCTACACTGATTGAAGTGGATTTAACACCTTTCACCTGGTCAGTTTGTGTCATGGAAAGGTGTCTTTAATGTTTTGTACACTCAGTCAATAACATAGGACATAGGAGAGGCATTATGTCAAAGCCTATAAGCCCCGCCTTGCCCTGCAGCTGACCTGGAGGCTGTCAGATGAATGTCTGGCAAGGAACCCCCCCCCCCCAGGCCCAGACCCTGCTCCCTAACCCATACCCTTCCCTGCCAGTCTAGCCTGGGCCTCTTTTGGGGGGGGGGGGCTCAGTAGGGGGTCCCCTCAGTGCAAATCACATATACAGGGGCTCAGTTCCACCTAGAAGGATGGGAGGGAAGAGTCAGGGGTTTACTATGACTATGTGATCCAGTGAGGATGAGGAAAGGGGGGATAAGATAAGCCCCCCTGCGTGAGATAAGTCCCCCCTGCGTGAGATAAGATAAGCCCCCCCCCCACGTGAAATAAGATAAGCTTCCCCCGCGTGAGATAAGATAAACACCCCCTGCGTAAGATAAGATAACCCCCTGCGTGAGATAAGATAAACCCCCTGCGTGAGATGAGATAAATCCCCCCCCGCGTGAGATAAGATAACCCCCCCCCCTGCGTGAGATAAGATAAACCCCCCCTGCGCCAGATAAGATAACCCCCCCACTGCGTCAGATAAGATAAGCCTCACTATGTGAGAATGCACATTTCCCATCCTGTCTGCCTTTCACTGTCAGTTCCCGCTTGCCATCCCTTTCAGTAGCTGAAATCAAATCACCTCCTTCTCTCCCTCATCTATAGTGCTCCATCTCCAGGTCCATCACTCCTCCTACGCTCCTCTGTCTCTAGCCCAACCACATCACCAGAGATCAAATTTCATAGAAAATCAGACCACCACAACACAGAGTTGGTGAAAGCTTGACTCCCACCATGCACCAGCACACACATACGCATGCGCACACACTTATTGAATCAGGGCTCAGGCAGGTAGATATGGCAGAGACTGATAAAGAGAGATTGTGTGTGTGGAGAGCAATAAGAGCAGACAGGACAGCACAGCAGCACACGGTCTCTGTGTCTGAAAGTTTCCAGGTCAGAGAGAGAATGAGAGTACACCAGTGGTTGAGATTACACAAGGATCCAGGTTTTTGAACATACTGCAGTGGTGCAGCTCACAACCTAGAAGGCTGTGGTATGTCATTTTTGCACTTGATTGAGTTTTTGCTCCTCCATAACTGAAAAAGTCACTGATATTGCTTGAGTAATTCAAGTTCAGATGAAATAACACCTGGTTTGAAAGACCTTAATTGGCAAGGACAAAAAGCGGCAGTCTTGCTGGCAGTCTTGGTATTGAACACAATTTATTGTACATATGTATGATATTTGGTGAACCATTTGTCCTGCAGTATAGATGTGTGGTAACATATCAAATTAGTTTAAAGCATATTATAACCATATCAAATGGTGGTACCACATCTACTCATCTAAAACAGGGCAAACCTGGATCCCTGCTGAAGATGCACTCTCTCATGACTCAATGGTGGAGAGAGAAAGAGCGAGAGAAAGAGCGAGAAAGAGCTAGGCCAGAAAGAGCGAAAGAGCGCCAGAAAGAGCGAGAGAGCGCCAGAAAGAGCGAGAGAGCGCCAGAAAGAGCGAGAGAGCGCCAGAAAGAGCGAGAGAGCGCCAGAAAGAGTGAAAGATCGCCAGAAAGAGCGAAAGAGCGCCAGAAAGAGTGAAAGAGCGCCAGAAAGAGTGAAAGAGCGAAAGAGCGCCAGAAAGAATGAAAGAGCGAAAGAGCGCCAGAAAGAGTGAAAGAGCGAGAGAGCGCCAGAAAGAGTGAAAGAGCGCCAGAAAGAGTGAAAGAGCACCAGAAAGAGTGAAAGAGTGAAAGAGCGAGAGAGTGCTCGCCAGAAAGAGCGAGAGAGCGCAAGCCAGAAAGAGCGAGAGAGCGCGCGCCAGAGAGAGCGAGAGAGCGCCCGCCAGAAAGAGCGAGAGCGCGCGCCAGAAAGAGTGAGAGAGCCGTGCCAGAAAGGAAAGAGCGAGAGAGCCGTGCCAGAAAGAGCGAGAGAGCGCGCCAGAAAGAGCGCGCCAGAAAGAGCAGAAAGAGCGAGAGAGCTCTCGCGAGATAGCGAGAGCGCGCGCGAGATAGCGAGAGAGCTCAAGAAAATGAAAGAAAGAACAAAGGGGAGAGAAAATAGCAAAGAAAGGGAACAGCATGTGTGCCAAAATGAGAGGGACAGGAGAAAAAAAAAAGGAAAGTGATGTAATATTTATGACCATCTCAGTCAGCAGCACAGCCTTCTTAGCTAATGAAGCAACTTCAAAATCACTCCTGACTCATATCTCAGCTCTGGCAGCATGGCTTCCTGACGGACACATTTCAGTGATCGTGGCAGGGGTCTAAATGTACAGTACTTTACGCCGCAGGCCTTGAAGAACATTCATTCCCAAACGGCTGCCTTCCGGGTCTTGTCAGTTAAATGTTGGATTTACAGTATTTGGGAGGGGGAGGTGTGAAAGCACATTAAGCTGATGAATTTAAGTGAAGAGATTTGAAATGTTTGTAAGACATGGGGGATACAAAGTATTTGGGGAGGGTTCCTTTTGTCATGTCCATGTTAGAACAGAGGCTGTGGGAGAGACATTCAGAGCTGTTAAGTAGGACAATAGTGAAGGACAATAGTACATGTGTGTGTGTCTATCCATCGGTCTGCGTGCAGATTACATTTATTTAACTAGGCAAGTCAGTTAATAACAAATTCTTATTTACAATGACGGCCTATTGGGGAACAGTGGGTTAAATGCCTTGTTCAGGGGCAGAACAAACTATGTCAGCTCGGGGATTCGATCCAGCAACCTTTCGGTTACAGGACCAACGCTCTAACCACTAGGCGAGCGTGAGTGTGTTTCACTGGTTATTATCATGGCAATGAAACCAAACACGAAGCGGATTTAACTTCTTCAGGAAAACAGCCCTTATGTTGGAAACAAACATTTTCCAAGAACACAATATTTTACATACAGCAGGTTTTTAAAAAAGGACCAGAGATGTCTGCTCCATGTAAAAAATATTGCGATACTGGTATCGTCACATTTTTTACATTTTAGTAATTTAGCAGACACTCTTATCCAGAGCGACTTACAGGAGAAATTAGGGTTAAGTGCCTTGCTCAAGGGCACGTCGATAGATTTTCCACCTAGTCGGATCAGGTTTCGATCCAGCAACCTTTCGGTTACTGGCCCAACGCTCTTAACCACAAGGCTACCTGCCTCCCTACCGTGTCAGTTACCTGTGGGTTCTTTGTCTCTGGTTGAGAGATGCAGTGCGCCCAGGGCTGTGCTGGCTGCCTAGACGAGCAGGGCTGGTCATGTAGTCGTTGGGCACTGTGGGCGGTTTCACCGGCTCTAGAGTTTTATAGGGCGTGTTGCGTCTGTCAAAGTCAACCAAAGATAGAAAGGGGGAGATAAACAGAGAATAAGAACAGAATGAATTCTAATGCATGAGAATCAGGGGTCCGTTCAACTTAGATTTAGTCTGCTTTTTCTTTTTTCATAAATGGTTTTAAAAACGACCAATAAGTGCCCTTTGCAAGGCATTGGAAAACCTCCCTGGTCTTTGTGGTTGAAATTCACTGCTTGACTGAGGGATCTTACAGATAATTGTATGGTTGGTGTACAGAGATGAGTTAGTCATTCACAAATAATGTTAAACACTATTATTGCACACAAAGTGAGTCTATTCAACTTATTATGTGACTTGTTAAGCACATTTTTACTCCTGAACTTATTTAAGCACATTTTTACTCCTGAACTTATTTAAGCTTGCTATAACAAATGGGTTGAATACTTATACTTATTGACTTCAGCTTTTCATTTTTAATATAAAAAAAACAAAACAAAAAAATTATAAAAACAATTCCACTTTGACATTATTGTGTCTAGGCCAGTGACCCAAACACTCAATTTAATCCATTTTAAATGCAACAAAACTTACAAAAAGTCAAGGGGTGTGAATACTTTTTGAAGGCACTGTAGATCAATGAATACAAAAATTCCTCATTGAAAATAATGGAGAAAATGTCCATATTCAGAAGTGGAAGTTACCTCTTAAAATGTGAAGGTTAAGTTGGAATGCAATAGAATGCAACACCACGATCAGTGACAGACTGGACATCTGGCATTCCAGGCAAATGCCAGACGGGCTGGTCTATTTCTAGCCCCAACATTCAGCTGTATGTTCCCCAGCAGTCACTAAAGCCCAGAATTAGTGCCCACTTAGTGTTACACTGCTATTTTATATAAAAGATCAGGACGTGACTAACTTTGTGCACCGGCTGGGATACCAGACGCCCTGCCTTCTAAAATGTTGGCTCAGTTAATAGTGGAGATAAAAAGTGATTCATTCATTAAAAAAAAATATATATATAAAGACCACTTACCCTAGAGTGCCACGCCCTGACATCGGCCCAGTCACGGGCGGCGGGCTAGGCGGCTTCTGTGTCGGCGGATTGGTCCTCGATAGTGTTCCTCCTCCTCCTCTGATTGGCTGATTATTTCCATGCTGCTGTTGAAAGAGAATAAATCAAGAAAGTTTAAGGCATTTAACATAGTGGTAGCATAAAAGACTAACTAGTATGACAACAGAAAAGTACTAAAGCTGATAGGCTTCCCAGATTCAGTATGCTACATCATTACTGAGACATTCTAGCAAATTAGCAGACAGGTCTTTGACTAAGTCACAGGGCGGTTGGCCAGGTAAAACCCACAGGGGCTTCCTGCTAAACATTGTGACATGTTTGTTTAGGACACGGTGTTCTATCAAGCACATAAAAACAAACATATAATCAAAGCCAATAACTAAGGCCACGCCACAGCTAACATCAGAGTTTTTCATGACTCCTGGGGTTATTGTTTTAATAAGAGTTAGAAATATTCAAAAAAGGTGCATACATCATTTTATCTGGAAAACCCATACAGCGGATAAGATCATCATACACAGCTACACATATGAAGAGCGATTCAACACAGTCATGTCAACATACCTATCATAAAGGTTAAAATGACAGTGCCTTGGGAAAGTATTCATACCCCTTGACTTATTCTACATTTTGTTGTGTTACAGCCTGAACTCAAAATGTATTAAATACATTTATTTTTTTAATCAATCTACACCTACGCACACACACACACACACACAATACCCCATAATGACAATGTGATTTTTTAATATTTTTTTTATTATTATTTCAAATGAAACACAGAAATCAAATTTACGTAAGTATTCACACCCCTGAGTCAATACATGTTAGAATGACCTTTGGCAGCGATTACAGCTGTGAGCCTTTCTGGCTCTTTAAGAGCTTTGCACCTGGATTGTACAATATTTGCACATTATTCTTTTTAAAAAATTCTTCAAGCTCTGTCAAATTGTCTATTGATCATTGCTAGACAACCATTTTCAAGTTTTGCCGTTGATTTTCAAGCCAATTTAAGTCAGCTGTAACTAGGTCACAAAGGAACGTCCAATGTCGTCTCGGTAAGCAACTCCAGTGTATATTTGGCCTTGTGTTTTAAGTTACTCTGCTGAAAATGTGAATTTGTCTCCCAGTGTCTGTTGAAAAGCAGACCGAACCAAGTTTTCCTCTAGGATTTTGCCTGGGCTTAGCTCTATTCCGTTTCTTGTTATCCTAAAAAAAAACTCCCTAGTCCTTGTCGATGACAATTATACCAGTGGAGGCTGGTGGGAGGTGCTATAGAAGGACAGGCTCATTGTAATGGCTGGAATAGAATTATTGGAACAGAGTCACATGTGTGATTTCCATTCCAGCCATCACATTGAGCCCGTCCTTCTATAGCACCTCCCACCAGCCTCCACTGAAGCATAACTATGACATTATGCAGCCACCACCACACTTGAAAATATGAAGAATGGCCCTCAGTGATGTGTTGGATATGCCCCAAACATAACACTTTGTATTTTAGACATAATGTTCATTTCATTGACACATTTTTAGCAGTTTTACTTTCGTGTCTTGTTGCACCGGATGCATGTTTTGGAATATCTTTATTCTATACTGGCTTCCTTCTTTTCACTCTGTCAATTAGGTTAGTGCTGTAGAGTAACTACAATGTTGTTGATCCATCCTCAGTTTTCTCCTATCACAACCATTAAACTCTGTTTGAAAGTCACCATTGGCCTCATGGTGAAATCCCTGAGCAGTTTCCTTCCTCTCCGGCAACTGAGTTAGGAAGGACAACTGTATAATTTTAGTGACTGGGTGTATTGATACACCATCCAAAGTGTAATTATTAACATCACCATGCTTAAAGGGATATTCAAGGTCTACTTTTTGTACCAATAGGTGCTCTTCTTTGCGAGGCATTGCAAAATCTCCCAGGTCTTCGTGGTTGAATGTGTGGTTGAAATTCTCTGCTCGACTGAGGAACCTCACAGTAAATGATATGATTGGTGAACAGAGATGAGGTAGTCATAAAAAAAAGTATGTCCATGTGTAGCATGGTTCGTTCTGCGTTGTGTACTTTTAAATAGGACGCTGCCAGAACCGGAGGTCTGCTAGTTGAATTATTTTTTTATTTGCCCTGCACACGAAGAGGTAACACACATTATGTTAACCCTTGGCGCAGTCCTAGCTCTCAGGCACCTGCGCAAGCACATGGACACTCACTCAAACACTGTCCCAAGTACTCACAAGTTACTATAGATAACAAGTTTCACAAAGCTCGCTAACTAGGGTAACAGAAATCCTTATATTATCCACATTGTAACAAACTTATGGGAATATAACAAACAGTACATTGTGTAACATTATGACGGTTTTATATTAAACAATTTCGGAGCCAAGGACAACATACCTCGCTAGCTGAAGGTCAGGCAAAAGAGAAAAATAAGGGGGTATGGAAATACAGATAACCCGCGATGGGCCAAACCAAAATATACAAAACTTTTACAATCACATTTATGTACAATATTGATATGAAAAAGTGTTTGTACACCAAATAAAAGCATTAGTTATGCAGCTGTAATTAAATAAAAAAACACACTGAATTATTATTATTATTATTATTATTATTATCAAATTATTAACATCCCCTCTCGACCTGGCCTATTTGAATTGGTCCTTGTGTGCAACTTGGTGCATAATCTAGGGGAACAACATCACACTGCTACACATGCAACGTATTGAGTCGTTAAGCACATTTTTACTCTTGAACTGATGTTATCTTGCCAAAACAAAGAGGTTGAATACTTGACTCAAGACATGTCAGCTTTTAATTTAATTAATTTGTAAACATAATACAAATTAAAATTAAAAATGTAATCCGCTGACATTATGGGGTATTGTGTGTAGGCCAGTGACAAAACCTCAATTCAGGCTGTAACACAAGAAAATGTGGAAAAAGTCAAGGGGTGTGAATACTTTCTGAAGGCGCTGTACATTGACACGATAAGCTGTGCTCCTAAGCCTCTAATAATGAAGGCTACAGCGGCAGCTGGACTAGGCCTACTTGTACTATGGATTGGTTTAGGGGGAAATAAGGAATCAAATACATGAATAAAGTCGTTTTTTTTGAAGCAGCTATCAATAGCAGACTACTACAGCAAGATGGGTCATGTGACAAACAGGACTTACCTTGGCTTTGAGCCACTTAACGTAGGTGGAAGAAAGAGGGAAGGAGGGAGAGAGAGAGAGAAGGTATATGTCAAAATCGCCATGTCTGAACGGTAAAAGAACCCAAATTACAGGAGACTTTTCACCACATTATTTACACTGAGTAAACATTTCTCAAGACCTGGGCAACAGTTGTTTGATGTCATTGCACTGCACCATAACAGCGTGGGGTCCAATGGTTGTTTTTGTCCCCTGTGTTGATTCATATCTACCACACCTACAAGTAGGAATTCTCACAAATCCATTTGGATGTTGCCATTGCGCATTTCAACACCTCAATGTGTCATACTACTGAATAATGTAAGAATTTTGTTTATTTATTATATATATATATATATATATATATATATATATATATATATATAACACACACAAAGTCCTTTTGTGTTTCCCCTTTGGAAACAATGTCAGTTCAGCGCATATGTACAAACTGACTGTCAAACTGTACTGCATCTTGGTGTAATTTTACAAATGATCATGAACGCTGAACCTATGCACTTATGCTCTAGGAAGAAAAGCAATTTCTCATAGACAGGTGCACTGTAATGTATGTTTGAGAGATTCAAATAGAGAAACAGCTAGTGTTTACACCATGGGACTGCTCTGCACTACGACAAGCACCAAGTCAAGTGGGTCATCAATTATGCAGGCTCCCTATTGGCCATTCCGAGCGCATCACAAGAAACAAGATAAAACAGGAGGTTCTTGGGAAGGCCAATGTTAGGTAGATTCATCAAATG
Organism: Oncorhynchus keta; assembly: GCF_023373465.1. Classification (NCBI taxonomy): domain Eukaryota; kingdom Metazoa; phylum Chordata; class Actinopteri; order Salmoniformes; family Salmonidae; genus Oncorhynchus; species Oncorhynchus keta. The sequence goes on along the minus strand of NC_068424.1, from coordinate 26,143,846 downwards.
GAGTATAATGAAGCTATGTATGGTATATTCAAATGAAGAAAGTGACACTGGAAAAGAGGGTGCACCAAAGCTTTGTTGTCGTTGAAATATGGCTTATTATTAGGCCACAGGCACCAGTTCTTTCAGACAGGACCGTTCCGTGTTGACTGATGGAGGGTGTTATTATCCCAGTCCAAAACCAATGGGATTAGCATATCAAACTGTAGCTCAAAATCCCACCGTGCTGCGATCTCTATTGTAGGGACTGAGCAATGGGTGAAGGCTAAGGCAGAGTGGGGTTGGGTCAATGTTCAGGCCTGAGTGAGTCTAAGCAGGATTTGCCAATGCTTATATGCAACAGAAGAGTTTCAAAAAGAGTAGATGCATCCTCCTGGATGACTGAACCAGACTGCTCATTCAGTACCGGTCAAATGTTTGGACACACCTACTCATTCAAGGGTTTCTCTTTATTTGTACTATTTTCTACATTGTAGAATAATAGTTTAGACATCAAAACGATTAAATAACATATGGAATCATGTAGTAACCAACAAAGTGTGAAACAAATCAAAACATATGTTATATTTGAGATTCTTCAAAGTAGCCACCCTTTGCCTTGACAGCTTTGCACACTATTGGCATTCTCTCAACTAGCTTCATGAGGTAGTCACCTGGAATGCATTTCAATTAACAGGTGTGCCTTGTTAAAAGTTCATTTCTGGAATTTATTTCCTTCTTAATGGGTCTGAGCCAATTTATGCTCTGCAGCAGAGGTGACTCTTTGTCTTCCTTTCCTGTGGCGGTCCTCAAGAGAGCCAGTTTCATCATAGCGCTTGATGGTTTTTGCGACTGCACTTGAAGATAAAGTACTTGAAATGTTCAGTAATGACTTAAAGTAATGGACTGTCGTTTCTCTTTGCTTATTTGAGCTGTTCTTGCCATAATATGGACATTTACCAAATAGGGCTATCTTCTGTATACTACCCCTACCTTGTCACAACACAACTGATTGGCTGAAGGAAAGCAATTCCACATATGAACTTTTTTGTTTTACTCCCTTTTCTCACCAATTTCGTGGTATCCAATTGTTTTTGTAGCTACTATCTTGTCTCATCGCTATAACTCCCGTACGGGCTCGGGAGAGACGAAGGTTGAAAGTCATGCGGTTGAAAGTCATGCGTCCTCCGATACACAATCCAACCAAGCCGCACTGCTTCTTAACACAGCGCGCATCCAACCCGGAAGCCAGCCGCACCAATGTGTCGGAGGAAACACCGTGCACCTGACAACCTTGGTTAGCGCGCACTGCGCCCGGCCTGCCACAGGAGTCACTAGTGCGCGATGAGACAAGTATATCCCTACCGGCCAAACCCTCCCTAACCTGGACGACACTAAGCCAATTGTGTGTCCCCACGGTCCTCCCGGTCGCGGCCGGTTACGACAGAGCCTGGGCGCGAACCCAGAGTCTCGCGAACCACTGCGCCACCCGGGAGGCCTCACATATGAACATTTAACAAGGCACATCTGTTAAATGAAATGCATTCCAGGTGACTACCACAAGAAGCTGGTTGAGAGAATGCCAAGAGTGTGCAAAGCAGTCATCAAGGCAAAGGGAGGCTACTTTGAAGAATCTCAAATATAACATATGTTTTGATTTGTTTAACACTGTTGGTTACTACATGATTCCATTTGTTATTTATTCGTTTTGATGTCTAAACTATTATTCTACAATGTAGAAAATAGTCAAAATGGGGTTTTAGGCTCCGTTTCTGTAAAGCACTGTGACAACTGCTGATGTCATAAAGGCTTCATAAAATACATGTGATTGATACATTTGATTGAGTGACAGATCCATATTCATAAATGCACTAACACAGTGCTAGACCTGGGCTATGACGTGAATGATGTGATTAAAGTGTAAAAGGGCAGGCTGTATGCCGATACTGCTTACACAGGGATGAGAAGAAGTGCTGAGCTAAGGGCCCTAGGAGGAAAAAGTCTGAGTCATCAGATAGCACTACCGATGTCACCTTCAAGACATGTTGATGACACTAACTATATTATAAACATGCCATCTTCAAGCACTCAAGCACCCCCCCCCCACAAAAACAGTGGCTCGAAACGGTTTCGTAACGGTAGTAAACGTTTTTAGAAGTACACCATCACTGGCAGCCGAGTTAAGGAGGCTATATTTTGTTCCCCATGTATCTAATACGACTTACCAAGGACGAAAAAGAAAACATTCGTTGAGGAAACGAAGTCTAAAGCAACATCTGACATCTCCCCTGCATTCCTGAATGCGCTGACTAGATTAAGTGGCAGCTGACTGGGAAAATACATCTCATCTTCTGCCATAGTGTTGTGAAAAAGACGACGGCGGCCATACGCTTTAGGAGAGAACATGGTGATCCTCTGTATGGGTCAGCAGCTTAGATGGTCGATAGAATGTCAGAGTTCAGTGAATACCATTAAGATATTGAACCTTCCATTCCTCCTCTCTTACTAGTCTCTCTTCTCTCCAACAGGGATACTGCAACATACTGTACATGAATTTGGTACCAATCGTGTGTGTGTGTGTGGGGGGGGGCAGTGATTTGCACGGTTTCAGTCAAAACCGTGATTTTCCGGTGTTTTATAGATATTTCCACAGTACGAGTTTGGAATAATACTGTGAAATTGTGAAAACTATGATTATGCCGTTTTAGTGTAAGAGCTGTTGGAAAAGACCACCTGAAATTTCTGCCTATTTGGTGGGAGGGAGTTTTGGCCTTCAATGGTGACATCACCATGCAGTAAATTACACTGAAAATATATTTTTTAAACGCAACATGCAACAATTTCAAAGATTTAACTGAGTTATAGTTCATATAAGGAAATCTGTCAATTGAAATTAATTCATTAGGCCCTAATCTATGGATTTCACATGACTGGGAATACAGATAAGCATCTGCTGGTCACAGATACCTTGTAAAAAATAAAAACATTCTTAAAGGTAGGGCCGTGGATCAGAAAACCAGTCAGTATCTGGTTTGACCACTATTTGCCTCATGCATCTCCTTCACATACTGTTGATCAGGCTGTTGAGCATGCTGTCGTATACGTCGTTCCGGAACAATCTAAACAGGTTCAATGGGTGACATGTCTGGTGAGTAATGCAGGACATGGAGAAACTGGGACATTTTCAGCTTCCAGGAATTATGTACAGATCCTTGCGTCTTGGGGCCGTGCATTATCATGCTGAAACATGAGGTGATGGTGGTTGATGAATGGCACGACAATGGGCCCCAGGATCTCGTCAATATATCTCTGCGCATTCAAATTGCCATCGATAAAATGCAATTGTGTTCATTATTAGTAGTTTATGCCTGCGCATACCATAACCCCACCGCCACCATGGGGCACTCTGTTTACAATGTTGACATCAGCAAACTGCTCACCAACACGACACCATACACACAATCTACCATCTGCCCGGTACAGTTGAAACCACGATTCATCCATGAAGAACACACTTCTCCAGCGTACCAGTGGCCATCAAAGGTGAGCATTTGCCCACTGAAGTGGTAAAGAAAACATTCAATACTCTGGAAACAGCTCTGGTGGACATTCCTGCAGTCAGCATGCCAATTGTATGCTCCCTAAAAATGTGAGACATCTGTGGAATTGTGTTGTGTGACAAAACTGCACATTTTAGTGTGGCACAAGGTGTACATGTGTAATGATCATGCTGTTAAATCTGCTTCTTGATATGACACCTGTCAGGTTAATGGATTATCTTGGCAAAGGGGAAATGTTCACCACCAAGATTGTAAACCAATTTGCGCACAATATTTTAGAGCTATAAGCTTTTTGTTCGTAAGGAAAATGTTGGGGATCTTTAATTTCTGCTCATGAAACATGTTAAACGAGTTAAACAAATCCAAATATATTTTACATTTGAGATTCTTCAAAGTAGCCACCCTTTGCCTTGAAGACAGCTTTGCACACTCTTGGCATTCTCTCAACCAGCTTCATGAAGAATGCTTTTCCAACAGTCTTGAAGGAGTTCCCACATATGCTGAGCACTTGTTGGCTGCTTTTCCTTTACTCTGCGGTCCAACTCATAGTCACCTGAATTGCATTTCAATTAACAGGTGTGCCTTGTTAAAAGTTCATTTGTGGATTTTCATCCTTTGTTAATGTGATTGGGAAAATCAGTTGTGTTGTGACAAGGTAGGGGTGGTATAGAGAAGACTGTCTTTTACCAAATAGGGCTGAGTCCATATTATGGCAAGAACAGCTCAAATAAGCAAAGACAAGAACTTCTAAAGTTTCTTTAAGTGCAGTCACAAAAACCACCAATAAAATTGGCTCTCATGAGGACCCCCACAGGAAAGGAAGACCCAGTGTTACCTCTGCTTCACAGAGTTCAACTAACAGACACATCTCAACATCAACATTTTGAAATGTTTTTTTTTCTTCCACCTTTATTTAAGCAGGTAGGCCAGCTGAGAACAAGTTCTCATTTAAAACTGCGACCTGGCTAAGATTTTAAAAAGCAGTGTGACAAAAACAACACAGAATTACACATGGGATAAGCCTACATAGTCAATAACACAATAGAAATCGGTATACAGTGTGTGCAAATTGAGGAAGGAGGTAAGGCAATAAATAGGCCATAGTAGCGAAGTAATTACAATTCAGCAATTGACACTGGAGTGATAGATGTGCAGATGAGGATGTGCAAGTAGAAATACTGGTGTTCAAAAGAGCAGATTTTTTTTATTTTATTTTTTTAAATATGGGGATAAGGTAGGTAGTTGGTTGGATGGGTTATTTACAGCTATGTACAGCTGCAGCGATCGGTAAGATGCTCTGACAGCCGATGCTTGAAGTTAGTGAAGTCTCCAACTTCAGTGATTTTTGCAATTCGTTCCAGTCAATTCGTTCCAGTCATTGGGAGCAGAGAACTGGAACGAAAGGAAGTGTTGGCTTTGGGGGATGACCGGTGAAATATTGCTGCTGGAGCGCATGCTACGTGTGGGTGTTGCTATGGTGACCAGTGAGCTGAGATAAGGCGAAGCTTTACCTAGCAAAGACTTATAGATGACCTGGAGCCAGTGGGTTTGGCGATGAAAATATATATATTTTTTATTTTACCTTTAACTAGGCAAGTCAGTTAAGAACAAATTCTTATTTTCAATGACGGCCTAGGAACAGTGGGTTAACTGCCTGTTCAGGGGCAGAACGACAGATTTGTACCTTGTCAGCTCAGGGATTTGAACTTGCAACCTTCCGGTTACTAGCCCAACGCTCTAACCACTAGGCTACCCTGCCGCCCCATGTAGCGAGGACCAACCAACGAGCATACAGGTCGCAATGGTGGGTAGTATGAGGCTTTGGTGACAAAACGGATGGCACTGTGATAGACTGCATCCAATTTCCTGAGTAGAGTTGGAGGCTATTTTGTAAATGACATCGCCGAAGTCAAAGTTCGGTAGGATAGTCAGTTTTACGGGGGTATGTTTGGCAGCATGAGTGAAGGAGGCTTTGTTGTGAAATAGGAAGCCGATACTAGATTTAATTTTGGATTGGAGATACTTAATATGAGTCTGGAAGGAGAGTTTACAGTCTAGCCAGAAACCTAGGTATTTATAGTTGTCCACATATTCTAAGTCAGAACCTTCATGGTCAAATTGCTGCAAAGAAACCACCAATAAGAAGACTTGCTTGGGCCAAGAAACACGAGCAATGGACATTAGACCGGTGTAAATCTGTCCTTTGGTCTGATGAGTCCAAATTTGAGATTTTTGGTTCCAAGCGCTGTGTCTTTGTGAGACGCAGAGTAGGTGAACGGATGATCTCCATGTGTGGTTCCCACTTTGGAGCATGGAGGTGTGATGGTGCTTTGCTGGTGACACCGTTTGTGATATATTTAGAAGTCAAGTCACACTTAACCAGCATGGCTACCACAGCATTCTGCAGCGATACGCCACCCCATCTGGTTTGTGCTTAGTGGGGCTATCATTTGCTTTTCAACAGGACAATGACCCAAAACACACCTCCAGGCTGTGTAAGGGCTATTTGACCAAGGAGAGTGATGCAGTGCTGCATCAGAGGACATGGCCTCAATGACAATCAGATGACAATCACCCAACCTCAACCCAACTAAGATGGTTTGGGAAGAGTTGGTCCGCAGAGTGATGGAAAAGCAGCCAACAAGTGCTCAGCATATGTGGGAACTCCTTCAAGACTATTGGCAAAGCATTCCTCATGAAGCTGGTTGAGAGAATGTCAAGAGTGTTCAAAGGTGTCATCAAGGCAAAAGGGTGGCTACTTTGAAGAATCTCAAATAGAAAATATATTTTGATTTGTTTAACACTTTTGGTTATTACATGATTCCATATGTGTTATTTCATAGTTTTGATGTCTTTACTATTATTCTACAATGTAGAAAATAAAGAAAAACCCATGAATGAGTAAGTGTGTACAAACTTTTGACCGGTACTGTATATACATTACGTATTGTCACATATACTAAGTACATATACTAAACATTAAAAACACCTGCTCGTTCCATGGCATAGACTGACAAGGTGAATCCAGGTGAAAGCCATGATCCCTTATTGATGTCACTTGTTAATACCACTTCAAAATCAGTGTAGATGAAGGAGAGGAGACAGGTTAAATAAGGATTTTTAAGCCGAGACAATTGCGACATGGATTGTGTATACAGCGCATTCGGAAAGTTTTTAGGACCTCGACCTTTTCCACATTTTGTTACAGCCTTATTCTAAAATGGATTGTTTTTTTCCCCTCAATCTACAAACAATATCCCATAATGACAAAGCAAAAACTGTTTTTTGAAATTGTAGCATATATAATTGGAGATATATATATATATCTCCAAACATTTAGATAAGTATTCACACTCTCTACTCATTACTTTGTTGAAGAATCTTTGGTAGCAATTACCGCCTCGAATCTTCTTGGGTATGACATTCTCAAGCTCTGTCAGGTTGGATGGGGAGACTCGCTGCACAGCTATTTTCAGGTCTCTTCAGAGATGTTAGATCGTGTTCACGTCTGGGCTCTGGCTGGGCCACTCAACGACATTGAGACTTGTCCCGAAGCCACTCCTGCGTTGTCTTGGCTGTGTGCTTAGGGTCATTGTCCTGTTGGAAGGTGAACCTTTGCCCCAGTCTGAGGTCCTGAGCGCTCTTGAGTAGGTTTTCATGGATCTCTGTACTTTACTCTGTTAATCTTTCCCTTGATCCCGACTAGTCTCCCAGTCTCTGCCTCTGAAAAACATCCCCACAGCATGATGCTGCCACCACCATGCTTCACTGTAGTGATGGTGCAAGGTTTTCTCCAAACATGACACTTGGCATTCAGGTCAAATAGTACAATCTTGGTTTCATACGACCAGAGAATATTGTTTCCCATGGTCTGAGAGTCCTTTAGGTGCCTTTTGGCAAACTCCAAGCGGGCTGTCATGTGCCTTTAACTGAGTGGCTTCCATCTGGCCACACTACCATGAAGGCCTGATTGATGGAGTGCTGCAGAGATGGTTGTCCTTCTAGAAGGTTCTCCCATCTCCACAGATGAACTCTGGAGCTCTGTCAGAGTGACCATCGGGTTCTTGGTCACCTCCCTCTGTTTTTAATAAAAATGTATGAAAACCTGTTTTCACTATGTCATTATGGGGTATGGTGTGCAGATTGACAGGGCCAATGTTTTATTCAATCCATTTTAGAATAAGGCTGTAACGTAATAAAATGTGAAAAAAAGTCAGGGGGTCTGAATTACTTCCCAAATGCACTGTGTCATTCAGAGGGTGAATGGGCAAGACAAAAAATGTAAGTGCCTTTGAACAGGGTATGGTAGTAAGTGCCAGGGGCAATGGTTTGTGTCAAGAACTGCAACACTGCTGGGGTTTTCACGCTCAACAGTTTCTTGTGTGTATCAAGAATTGTCCACAACCCAAAGGACATCCAGCCAACTTGACAACTGTGGGAAGAATGTGTTGTTTGAAAATATAGTTCCTAACCGCTCTGCCAATAACAGGTCATTTTCAAAACTACTCCTCGACAGTCCTAGCAAAATTATTTATTGAGAAACTTGCTAAGAAGCTACTTTAGTTTCTCTTTGGCCATTGTAATGTAAAACAATAAACCGTAAGGTACTTCATTCTTGCCCAGAAATGATTTGATTTTGAGATAAAAACAGCTGCATTGGACCTTTAATAATACAAGATTATGCCTTTTGTCAATGTTTACTTACTAAAAGCTTTTATTAACACATTTAGTCATACAAATACACATGATTTAAATGAATGTGTGATATCTAAACACAGACTCATGTGGCCAGTTTTACAGTTGGCTGGAGATTAGACATTATTCAAACTGCCATCTTGGCAGCATTGATTATGGTCAGTAAGTAAAGCATGGCATAGTGATTCTATAGGGCCCTAACAGCTTTCTGCTACACCCCCCTTCTGTTATTGTAGGCAGAATATCAATTAATGCAGAGTATTGATGTTAAATATTGACTTCCTCTCTGGGCTGTGAGAGGAGAGGGGTAATAAATGCCTTCCCAGGCCTTATGTAGTGAGTGAGTGAGTGAGTGAGTGAGTGAGGTTCTGTCTGCGCGTAGTCCCTCCCACTCTTAACAGCCTCTAGCCTAATGTGGGATTCACAACCACCAGACGTGTACTGCACAATGAATCAGTGTGGATTACATCCAGTGGGACAAGTGGGTGTTAGGTCCTCCAAATGGAAACATCAAATGATTCTTGGAAGGATGCATATAATGGTAATGGGCTCCAAAATGTGAAAGAGAGGGAGTGAGAACCTTTAAAGGTGGAATAAAGCTACAGTAGATCATTCTAAGGCCCCATAAACCTTCACTCTGCACTTATTGACGAAGGGGCATTTGAAATATCAGCAGACTTCAAACGGATGGACTAAAGTCGAAACATGATGTTCCATCGTTAAATCAAAGCTTACGGTACATGTACATTACTCTTTATTCAGTTTTCAATCATCTTTCGGTTGTCACAATGTAATATGACAGGTATCTTGATAGTGTTATAACAGCTTACAGTCATTTAGACCAACCATGATTTGTCACCTGTGTGTGGACATTATGACATGACAGAGCGCCATGGTGGTTAACATGGTTATTTGAAGCCTTTTCAGTTTACATCAGCCCCCACACACACACACACCACTCTGTTGTGACATACAAGTCCTATGTGATTTGTGGGCTTGTAAATTGAGAGTGACATGATTGCTTTTATCCTGCCTTATCATTGACCATCCCTTCTACTGGTCGACAATGGTGGCCACTTAATCCAATCTGCCCGACAGCAGCGATTGATTGATTTATGGGGGGGTTACAATCGGAGGGGAGATTGAGGTCACAAAATGGCCCCGGTCAACGGGGCTCTGAAGCCGCTGTCATAACGGCCTATATAACCTTTAACATTAACCCTAGGGTCTCTACTACTCGATTTGTTTGCCAGCAACAAAGTATGGGCTGCATTTAAAGAACACAAGTCTTGAGAGAATGCTTTGAAAGAAACTTGAAAATAAAACAATATTTCAGTGTTACCATGGCTTCATTAAATTGTTACTCTCTATTTCTGAGAGCCCAGCTCAATATCAGAGAGAAATAGGAGAAACTGATCACGAGGGCGGGTTCAGAAGTAAGTGCTTTTAAAAAGTCTCAAATTAATCTCTGGGTTGTTCCATGAAATGGGTGCCTTTTGCGAACTAGAAATTGTGCACAAATATTGAATTTTAAAAGCCTGGTAAATTAAATGTAGTGCCTTTAATATAGACGACATGGAAAATTCAATAAATCAGATGTTTTATAGCTAACAAACAACAAATTGTTAGATTACTTGTTAGATATATTACTGCATGGTCGGAACTAGAAGCACAAGCATTTCGCTACACTCACATTAGCATCTGCTAACCATGTGTATGTGACAAATAAAAATACTTTCTACATTTTGATATGTCCCTCTGTGCATCCTCTGACCTCTAGGAAGATTTTAACCCACTTCATTTCTGACCACAACCACAAGTTTTCACCATCATTGTAAAACACTAGTTATTTTGTTGCTTTGACAAAGTCATTTCCGAAGATTACAGTATATATATATTTTTTTTACATATACCCTTTAAAATGAGGTGAAATAAAGTAGTATCCCCAATCAAAAATGCATATTTTGATAGGTAAAATAAAATGTTAATTGTGTAGATAATCCTATTTGAAAATGAAACGTCTCAATCATAATCTGTTCAAAAGTTATTGGAGTTTTTAGCCTTGTATGATGGCCAGAGTTAGGGTGACTAAATCAATGGAGGCCAGATAATTGTTTTCAGCTAGGCAGGTTTCTGTGCAAGAATAAAGTCTACTGGCTACCTGACAGGCTCACTTTCTGTTGAACTCATCATATTTCTCCTTGAATCTGAGAAGATAAAACAATGGAGGTAAAATGGATATTGATTGAGACATGACGTAGTATTTTCATATTTTAGAACATATTAATTCGAAATTCCTTTTATTTTTCGAAGACTTCTAACAAAAACAAGCATCTCTCAACAGAGCACTGAGCGTATACTGCATAATCTTTTTATTTTCAAATCCTTTTACATTTATTTCAGCTCGTGTCATCCTAATTTTACTTTTAATGACCTGCGGAAACAACGTTGAACGACCACAGAATTTAAAATCCTCATAAGCGGTTGCGAGGAACCTGCGGTTGCGAGGAACCTGCACAGCTCAGTCAGCAGTGCTCAGTGCTAATTATCGGATGTATTAGGTTACGAAGTCCGACTTTTCAGATATCATGTTAATGATATGCTAGAGAAAGAACCTACCGAATGACTCGGAACATGAAGAAGCGTATTTGTCTTGGTAAAATGTATTTTATAACAAAAAGAAGTACCAATTTCATCATCAAAGTGTACTCTGGCCAGAGTGGGTGGACACCCTACATACACCAAGTTACCCTACTCAAAAAGGCACCTAAATGGTGGAACGACCCCTTTACTCACCCTTTTCACAGAGCTCTCTAAGAGTAGCTCAGTTTTTTTTTTTTTTTAGAAAGCTATCAATTCTATCAATCCTTAGTTGATTCCAACCCCCCGCCCTGGGTCCAACAGAGAATATTCAGAGAATATTCCTGCATGGACAGCTATGTGTATTCTATTCTATGAAAATGAGACGGTGAGAAAGACAAAGAGAGCGAGAAGGAGGAAGAGGGAGAAAGACAAGGATATGGAGTAAAGGGGGAGGGGATAAAATGGAACTAAACAAACAGAGAGAGAGAGAAAGTGGAGAGAAGAAAATAAACACACACGGAGGGAGAGTGACAGAAAAATGTTGTAAATGAGTTGTATAGAAATAATGGATGGAGAACCATTGGAATACTTGACACAAATAAGAAATGAGGAAAGGACCCCAAAATGTAGACGAGGGATAAAGAGAGAACGACAGGAGACACGAAGCTCACCTTGACCCCGTGGCCCACATCGTCCAGCACGTTGTAGTCGATGGGCTTCCTGATGTATCGGACCGGCCGCTCCATGTTGGCAGGGGCGATGATCTTGTGGGTCCTCGACGTGTTCTTGTTGGTGGTGAGGATCCCGATCTCTCGCCTGGCCACCTTCTCCTTGTGGATGTCCACCGTCTAGAGACACGGGGGGAGATATGATAAGTGCCTTATACAAGAGCTGTGGGACATAGAGCAGGGACCTTTGATTGAATTACAACCTTGTCATATAGTAACTAAAGCAGGTTTAATTGAATCATGTCGTGGCGGTTTTCATCACCAAGCTCGCAATCCCTTTACGTAGCTGGTACACACCAGCAAAATCAATTACAGTGCATAATGGAAGCCGAACGGAAGCCGTAATGACCCGCTATGTACAGACCATGATGCCTTTGGCTTCCCTCCAAAACCGTTAGTGACATGTTGTTCAAGGCAGTCATAAATGAACAAAGACTACAGTGAAGACAACTCACTTCTACCACCAATAACTAATTCTTGAGTAATGGTGATTCCCGGATATTATCATTTAGGAAGGTAGGTAGCGTATGTGCCCTTTTGAAACAGTAAGCCTCCGGCTATTTCAATGGATGACTTGTGCCATCTGAACTCAGCAAAGCGCCAGGAATAAGGTCTACTAGCAATGCAATCGTTTGAGAATCCAATATTATAATTTTTTTTTAAACTACAGGCATAAAGCATGTGCATTCATTAGACACAGAAACCTATACTTGATTCATACGTCAGTATAGTCCGATGTAAATACACAGGGTCCTACAATGCATATTTCAATCCATTATAACTAAATCTTCAATGTTAGAAGGCTGATAAAACAATGAAGCCCAAGGCCAAAATGTGATACATTATTGAAGTTTCATGAAGAGAAAGGAGTGTTTTGCTTCTGTAAATGATGGCTGTTTGATAAATCGCCTACTGCTCTAAAACTGACTAATTGTCTCATCCTTTCATTTATAGGCTCCAGTCCACCACTTCTGTTAAGACCCATGGGCATTTGCATAGCAACAAAGTGTGTGTGCTTGAGAGAGAGCGAAAGAGTGGGAGAAAGTTTGTTGTGAGTGAGAGTGAATGTGTTGGTGTGTGTGTGTGTGAATAGTTTGGAGGTATGCATGTGCACACACTGCGGTATGAACCAGGTCTAACCAAGGCCTACACACACACAGAGAGGATCTCTAAAGTTGACCCTTCCCAGGGGACCACGCCACACAGTATGCACCATTGAATGTCAGGGCGACACTCAAACTCTCTGCCAACTACACTTACATTAAGAGTCAGGGAAGCACTGGGCCTTCCTCAGCCGTAAGAACCCGGGGTGTGACGGTTCTTTGAGATTTGTCTGAGGTTGTTTGTCATCACTGTACTGTGTCGAGACTGTTTCCTGAAGTATGCTGCTTCCAAAGACTGAGAAAGACGCTGGAGATATCAACGATCCCACGCAGACTGACAGTAATGAGAGCAGAGTATTGTGACGGGGTGCAGAAGAGCTATGAAAGGCTCCGTCTTATCAGCTGGAGAGGAACAGTCATTCTTTTCAAGATTCCCTTTTTGATTGGATTGTTTTCATGTTCAAGCAACAGGGATTTTCTCACAGCGTCTATGGAGAAGAGATGACTGTTCAGTTCGGCAAGTGATGGTGATCAGTCACAGTTCTACCCATCACAACAAGCACAACCATCACAACCACCATGAAGTCTATCAAAAATGATCACCGTCAAATGTCAACGTTTTCCCATTCTCGCCTTTCCCGGGCTCCAATCGGGTATAGAAGAGCCATAGAGGAAATGATCTTCCTCCGAGGAGATGAAAGGGGACCAATGTCAGCCGAGGGCCGGCCGGGTAGTCAAACCAACGGTTTTCTCAGGGGAGGGAATGCTGGCCGGAGCCAACAGACAGAGGATTCCATTCATGCCACAGACAGACAGGACTCTGGACTTTGAGTCTCCCTTATCTTGGAGAAGAGAGAATTAACTAGAGTTTGTTAGGTAGCGTTTGCACTGTTAGCGTCGTAACAATAAGTTGGCGTCATCTACTTCTGTATACCGGTAGTTACTTCATTACCAGCGCATGCGTAATATTTGCTCCCATACAAATCCTCCCCATGATCCATAAAGAAACAATATTCTCTTCCAAATGCCTTGTGTATTTGTATGAGTTAAAAGGAGAAAGGGGGTGAGGTCGAGTACAGTAGTCCATTATGACTTGTGATTGGACGGCAGGACATAAGTGCACTTTATTCAAAAGGTCTAGTCCAAACTCTTCAATGTGTATGGCACTGAGCCGTGGACCAAACGTCCTCCAAAACATGCTGGTCTACCATTAGAGTGATAAGGCTGTTTTCAAACTCAACATCCAATAACTGAGCAAAGAGACAGGGAAGGTTTACAGCAGGCTTTCGCCAACACTGAATTATGAACGCCGGGGTACTGGAAAAAAAAAATAACCCCAACACTGGTCCCAGGAAATCAATTCTCAGTTAGATCAAGAGGTTCAGTGAGTGGTTTGCCGAGAGCAGTGAGGACTGATGGTCGGAGGAGTGGAGTTAAGTGTTCCTGGCCGTATTCCAACAGTCCAGTCTATGACCTTACCTCGCCCTATTCGGCACCCACAACAGAGCAACGTCGGGGGGTGGGGAGATAAATGTCTGTTGGGTTAGATTCTGTTGTAAAGAAACAGGTTTGGTGGTTTGAGAAATCACTGTTTTGTTAGTAGGATGACTCAACGGCAGTTGTCACTTGTCACCAAGTGGTAAGCTACTTGTGGATACGGTTACAGTAAGTTGTTCCCGCAATGATTATTAATTTAACAACCTCTTTAGAGGCTTCTGGAAAAGTTCAGCTGTAGGAAGTGAACGACGCGCAGAAGAAAAACTAGGACCATGGCAAAAGAACCTGTCAGGGATATACCGCAGCTGGATTTGGAAACTGACCCATGATGTTAGAATGCACTAACGCTCCTTATCAGAGTACACAGAGTAGCACAAACAGCAGCACAGCTGGCATCGGGAGGAAGTTCATACCCTTCCTGTGAGAGAAGAAAATAGCTTTGCTGAAGTACGGCTCACAAATGTTACACAAGTGTTAAGACTTTGAGAGACAAAGTATTAGGGATTTCTTAAAGAACAAAAGAAAAAAAAAAAGGATTTTGACCGCAATTGATGTGTGCTCAATCAAAATGTCCCCGTTCAGTATCAAACTGGCTGCTCTGTCACACATCCACACCAAAAGTCCTTTCCTCGTGAATGTTAAACTAGTATTGTGGAAAGCTTAAATGGGAATGCATGGTGAATAGCTTTTCCCTTCCAGTCTCAAACCAGACAAAGAGTTCAATCAATGATGTTTTTTCAGAATGACTTTTGCTGACCAGTGCTGAACTAGCTAAATAAAAAAATAACCTTTTCAGGTCTACAGCTGAGCACAATACCAGCCGGTTTGCGTTTGTACTTCAGGAGACTGTCTGGAGTTCTGCTGAATAGACCTTGCCCAGCTGGAAGGACGATACACATGTGTTCTCAATCACTGTCATCCACATGCCCCGAGTCAGCTCGCTTCTATCCCAGAACACACTGGGCAGCCTTGGTTTGGCCTTCTGTCAACAAGCCTTTAGGAATGTGTGAGTGCAAGTGTGTTCGTGTGGAAATGAAGGAGCTCCTCCCCTTTTCCTTTTTCTCTACTTCTTATCTCTTGGACCTTTATTCTTCTCCCTCTCCTCCTCTTCGTCAACCTCTCCTCTTGTCCTCTTTTCTTGCCATCCTTTGCTTTTTGATTTCCATCATGCTCCATTTCCCCCCCACTCACCTCATCCCGCTCAGCCTTTTCCCCTCGCCTTCTGTCCCTCCTCTCTTTCCACTCACCCACCTCACACCCAGTGAATAGTCACCCTCGTCCATGATTGGAGGACCTTGGTCACCATTTGTCTTGCTGCCAGTTCATTCCTTCCCCCATCATACCTCTACCAGCTGGTGTCCATGGCTATTTCAGGACATTAAAGCAAATGTCATTTTTTGAAGATGAGGAAGTAATCCCTTCCATTTTGGGCTGTGGGTGGCTGGTCAACCTTTTCGCTGTACACCAACACTGTGGTTGCTATGTGGGATTGTCGTGTCCTTCGTAGCAGCAACAAGAAACTACTTCAGTGAAGAATTGTCAAGAGTACTTTCTCTCAATATTGTGAGAAACAAGCTCAGAACATGGTTCAAAATGTCTGCTGTAACTAGTTCCCCAAGTGGTAAAGACTAGTATAAGTGGAATCCCATACAGAGTGATGATGGATCCCGGCTGGAGGATGTCTCAGACTAATGGGGTTGGTGGAGTTGTTGACCCCGGTCTCCCTCCCTCTCTATATTGATTTACACCTCAACTGATTCCTCAGACAGTGTGGGGGGTGGAGTGGAGGAGCAGGGGAGAGAATTGACACATTTACACAAGGGCCCTCCACATCAGCAGGGGGATTATAAATCTCACACAGGCAGGGCAGAGAATCAAAAGAACCGGGAATGGAATTTCAGAGCCTTTCGTAAACCTGGCTTGACATCTGTCTTCAGGCATACCGTACACACACGCTGTTCTGTAGAAATCAGGGAGAGAGAGAGATAGAAAAATGAGAATCTCCATACTTTGATATTCTGCAGAGAGTTGGCTTCACTGCTGTAACTGACAGAGAGAAAATGGGCAGTTTCAGCGCTTTGGCAGCGTGGTCGGAGGATGATAGCCGCAATAAAAATGGCAGCTTTGCACAAATCCATGGACGGACAGAAATCCAACAGATCTGTAGCCATACGGTTGGGCTGGGTGAAAATTAACAGACAAATATGCCCTTCATGCCACTGTGTGTGTGTGTGTGTGTGTGTGTGTGTGTGTGTGTGTGTGTTGTGGTTAGCTCAACTGGACAAATGTGCCAATGGTTAATAATAGAGTTTAACCATACATTATTATATTTGGACAGAAAGAGAGAAAACTGCAATGCCCAGATGTTTCAGCAAACTGGCAGAGTCAGCGGCTTCCTGGAGAGATACTTTTTTTGTTGGGTGGTATCTAAAACCCGAACCGTTTGAGCTACAAACTAATAAGTCATTACCATTGAAAGATGACCCTCACGAACAAGGCAGAGTGTCGGTTGTTTTACTCTTAGACATCCACATCGCAGATGTCCTAATTTTGAAGAGGTCTTCTCGGAAAAATCAACTGTCCAGACCGAATGGTTGGAGCAACAAACTAATGCCACCAATATCGAAAGGGGAGACTCGCGAGCACAAAGGTGTCGGTTGTTTTGCTCTATGATGCACACAAGCTTACGGGGATCGTCTGAAGGTAACCCAGGAAGGGTCTGACCAAATGGCACAACATGCATAGGGGGTAAAAAAGGGTGCATACTGTGACCAAATGTGTGTAAAACATTTTTTTTTTAAGTTTTCTTATTTCTCTCTGTCAGATGTAGTACAGACCCTTCAAAAACACATGCCTTGTGATTTCTTTGGGGGTGGGCTGTCTGTTTTTCCATGTATAGATGTGTATCTATGAGCTATAGCAATAAAGGCCAAATTCAATGTTTCCTCAACTAACTTTTTTTTTTTATACATACAGGAGTCCTAAAATTCCAAATCAAATGACTAAATGATGCCTTTCATGACCATTGTAAAACAATTCCATATGTTAACTTAATGCGATTTAAGGCCACGGTATCTTCACAGATGGCAGAAGACAACGAGTTACAACAACAAAGCTCTATCACAACTCTCACCGTGTCTGGCTTTTACCAACTTTAACAAGCACATCTATCTGTGGTGTGAGACAAACAATAGCGGTTCCGGAAAGGGGAGGACAGATCACTCAAAGACAAACCTATAGCCTGGCTTCTGTATGTTTCTCAGGGCACTGAATGCCCTCTGTGGTGTGAGCCATCACGGCTGTCTAGGAGCCCCGAGAGAGCCCCGTTTCTCAGGGCATTTAGTGTAACCCAGCACATCATGTGAGAGCTTCCATCTAACGAGTGAGACAAAATGTCCACTCAAGGAGTCCTCTAGGAGACCAGGATCTGGCAGCATGTGTAGAGTCTCTTCGGAAAAACAGAATTCTTCCGGTGAATCTAACACCCGCTCTCTAGAACACTTTCAATATTGCATAGCCGGGGGCAGAGGGGGGACGGAAGAGACCAGCTAACCATTTGTCCGGTGTGAGAAAACTAAGGCAGATTGTCTTTCCCATCAATGAAAAACAGTATATCAGAGAGTCGGGACAACATGCCAAGGTCGACCATTTGTTTGTGGACACAGCACATTTGGGGTTTCTGTACAAAAACACCTACTGTGATTTTCCCCATGTAGTCTAGGCATGTCGCCAATATCAAGTCAAAGACTGGACTCTCAAATTCAAATACAGAATGGACCATATTAGCATTGCAGAAGCTCCATTAGCATATTGGGTTGGGTTAAAACGTCCCACTTTATACAATTGCACCACATTGACATTGAAAATAAAAAATAAAAAAGTGGGTTGTTCCTTGAAATGAGTGCCTTATGCGACCCTTTGATATTTTAAGTAGAATTTGTGCACCAGTATTGAATTTTAAAAGCATGTTATATTAAATCAAGTGCCTTTTAATATAGATCACATGGAGAATTCAACATATCAGATTTTTTAAATGAATAAAGACTTGCTAAATTGCCAAAATGCAGCCTTCTGACATGTCCTTCATTGCACCCTCTGTGACATCTTGGAAGACTTAACCCACGTAATCCCATGGCGAAAATATATATATTTTTTTAGATTCTCACCAATTTCATGGTATCCAATTGGTAGTTACAGTCTTGCTGTACAGTCTTGCTATAACTCCCTTACGGTGTCAGGAGAGGACAAGGACATCCCTGCCGGCCAAACCCTCCCCTCACCCGGACAGTGCTGGGCCAATTGTGCGACGCCCAATGGGTCCCCCGGTCGCGGCCGGCTGAGACAGAGCCTGGACTCGAACCCAGAATCTCTAGTGGCACAGCTAGCACTGCGATGCAGTGCCTTAGACCACTGTGCCACTCGGTAGGACCTTGAAAATATAAAACGTTTTATTTTTTAATTACAAAAAGGAGCACATTTTTACTCTCCAATTAATCCTGAAAATTCGCCGGGGGAAAAACCCTGTTTGTTTGTATGGTCCACCATTCATCACGAGTGTCAGTATAGCATGATTTGGAGTAGGGTAAGGGTGTTTTCCTATGCATCATCAGACCAGCTTCCCTGTTCTGTGTTAACTTCTAACCCCTTTTCCCCCTCCCCCCTTCAAAGCTTCATCCTTGCCAAAACTGTCCTCTCCGCGTCACAAACCATCTTCAATTAGATCCAATCATACTTTCCTGCACTCTACTGTTCCCCATGGCTCTACAAACACCAGTGGGACATTCCCATCTAGAGGAGACAGAAATCAAAATGCCGTTCCTCAAAGCTAAGCCATAGTCAGTGTTTTCCCTAGGTCTTTGTATCAGACGGGGCACAAATATCTCGGAAGCGTCACCAAAAAGGTAGACCACTAAAGACTATTAGCTGAGGCTATGCTCCATATGCAGTAGGTGCCACTCAGAAATGACCACCTGCGTATTTACTGATTAGCTGTGAGAGTGGCAGATGTCTATAACCAGCCTGAGATTACACTCTGGATGGCAGTGCTTGATTTCAAAGTCCCTAAAACCTAAAATAGTATTTTAACAAATTCAGGAAATGGAAAAAGTCCTGACTTTTCAAAAATGTTTCTTGTTTTCCTACCTTGTAAAGACATTCTTGACCTGATAATGTAGGCACACACACACACCAACACATCCATCATCCTTTCCAACCCCACCCTATGTGCAGTTGCTTACATAGAGAAAGGCACACATGACAGAGAAAGGACACACTGACAAGCATTGGGATTAGCAGGAAACACCGGCCCCCCCAGCCACGTACATACGCTCATCTGTGGAAATTCATATCCTGTTTGGATGAAATCCATCACCGCCCAGCACACAGCAGCATGAGGGAGGTCAGAGTCAGCACTGCAGCACACACACAGGCAGCAGGGGTTTTTCTGCATAGGAAAGTCTTGGGCGGGCCACTTTCAGGGCCGCATACGTTTATTTATTATCTGTATCATTTTGGGATGGAAAAACATTCACTATAAAACGTCTACAACCAGATATCAAGTATGTAGAAAATATAATGGCCCTATATCTTTAAAAAAAATTAATAAGATCATCTTTGAGAACGCACAATCACCAAAATATAATCTAGTCAGCCAGGTCGCTGTAAATGAGAATGTGTTCTCAATCAACTTACCTGGTAAAATAAGGTTAAAATAAAACAATTCCAGAAGTTAAGCATTCAGGAATATTGATTTTGTTATGTTTGAGTCACTCAGATAGCATAAACACTGGCAAAATGAGTAGAGTTTAAGTAGATTACCTTTAAAACTGAAAGATGTATTCTCAGACACATGACATGATATGTAGAATTGTGTGTAGAAGCAGCAGTTAGCCTAGCGGTTAGGAGCTTTGGGGCCAGTAACCAAACGGTTGCTGGTTCGCATTTCCGAGCCGACCAGGTGAAAAAAAAATCTCGATGTGCCCTTGAACAAGGCAATTAATTCCTCCTGTAAGTCGCTCTGGATAAGTGCATCTGCTAAATGACTAAAAAGTAATTTAAATCAGCTACACCGTGTCACTGCGGTCAACAGGGGGGCCGCAAAAATGTTCGGTCAGTGACAATGCCATTGACCCCCACCACCTATAACCCATTTTAATCCAGATTTTTTAAATTTATTTTTTAAACACACACAGCTGTGCTCATACCAAGTAGCACACTCGCGTCACATGCATGCAGTCCTATAATCTCAAAACAATCGACTGTCGAGAGCCGTGTATTATAGAGATGTGGTGTGGCAGATTCTCGGGGCATGGAATAACTCAGCGTTGTGAGCGGCACTGACTTCAATTAGCTGTCTGGCAGGCCCAAGTGCATCCGTGCCACAGAGCAACCTCATGAAACGAGGTGATTTACAGTAAGTAGTGTGAACGACCGTGGCTGCCAAGTGAGTGGTGTTCTGTTTGATGCTTTCACATGCACTGTTTGACATACAGAGTGTACAAAACATTAGGAACACCTTCTTAATATTGAGTTGCACCCCACCTTTTGCCCTCAGAACAGCCTCAATTTGTCAGGGCGTGGACTCTATAAGGTGTCGAAAGAGTTCCACAGGGATGCTGGCCCATGTTGACTCCAATGTTTCCCACAGTTGTGTCAAGTTGGCAGGAAATCCAGTGGGTGGTGGACCATTCTTGATACACACGGGAAACTGTTAAGCATGAAAAACCCAGCAGCGTTGCAGTTCTAGACACACCTGGAACCTACTACCATACCCCGTTCAAAGGCACTTAAATATTGTACTTGCCCGTCCACACTGAATGGCACACATACACAATCCATGTCTCAATTGTCAAGGCTTAAAAATCCTTCTTTAACCCGTTTCCTCCCATTCATCTACACTGATTTGAAGTGGATTGAACAGGTGACAATAAGTGACCATAGCTTTCACCTGGATTCACTTGGTCAGTCTGTCATGGAAATCACTGTTCCTAATGTTTTGTACACCGTGTAGACAGAGCTCTGAAAAGTCTGATACCATCGCTAGCTGGGCTTCTCCCTTCACGAAAATATTCAAACATGCTCATCTTTACTGTGCATGAATAAACATGCGTGCGCACACACACTTTCCTATTAACACAGGGTATGACGGAGTGATGTTCTCTCTGTGTGAAGCCCGCTCTGACAGACAAAACGCTCCCTGTTCACTGCTTCTCACACAGCACAAGGTGACACCAGTCTATTCTCTCCTCAGCCTCAGATACTAGGGCTGGGAATTAACAAAAAGGACCTCACGACACGATAATATCGCGATACTTAGGTGCCGATACGATATGTACTGCGATTCTCACGTATAAGTATATGTATTGCTATTCGATACTGTGATTTTATTGTGATTCAATGTTCCAAACATATTGCTCAACATGCTGCATGCTCTGCCTGCTGCAGAGGGCCAAGAGAGAGCCATGATGTAAACTAGTTTTGGAGAACAAGCTATGATGTTAAAATACTGGAGTTTTGGTGCAGGTACAGCCAACTAGCGCAAAAATCATATTGCGATAGTCAAAACGATACAATATAAAAAAAATCAAAAACTTTAAAAATCCTGATATGAAACTATCGATTCCCCCCCCCTCCAACCCCCCCATCACTATTAGATACTGCAGGGAAACCCTGTTTATCAACGGCAACGGTGAGAGCATTGACAGGGTTATAACACAATCAACCATCACTACATACAGCGTAAGGAAACATGCATAGCCATGTACACAGCGGGAAGACCAAGAGTCGATGAATGTTAATAGCTAAAGACTTAGCAACACACATGCAACTGTATAGCCTCAAATTATGTTCTTAACATCACATTTCTCCCCCACAGAAGCATATTCTTTGACTGCTACATTAAAGGCTATGCGATCATACAAATTGCATCTTTAACTCAGGATGCGCTGCATTAGGCCTACTGATTGCTAGATGTAGATGCCAGAAAGCAACCACGGGGAGGGAGGGAGAAGGTGCCCACACAGACACCAGTTAGCGGACACTCCCTATTCCTTAACCATGGGCTAACCTTCCAGACGCCAGGCCTGGCCACACCACGCCCAGGAGGATCACTGTCATCAGCCCATCCACCACCACATTCTGGCTCACCACCACCCATAGCTTGGCATCTAAAAGGAATGACTGAGGGAATTATGACAAGAATTAGATGACCTCCTCTGCGGGGAGATCAAGTGAAATAAGCGATTTGTAACGTTTTGAAAACAACCCACTCAGAGCACCAACATCCCTACACTATTGTCCATTTCCTGATAGTGAATTCTCAGAATCTATGTAAGCTTACACACACACTTCAGCTTTTAAAAAGAGCTTGCAATGTGTCGCAGTCTTTCCTCCTCATTTCCCGTTCACCACCAGAACGTAAGCTGGGCTATTCTCCAGTCTGCCCGCGAGCTGGGAGTGAACTCAGCCCTAGTTTTTATAATGATCCATCTCTGAACAGGACAAGAGAGCGATAAAAACAGCCACAGCTTGTGGATCCTAGCACTAACTTGATTATTACCACAGAGATTGGACATCAATTCTAGTTGTCTACACATCATTCCTCGCTTTCAATATACCAAAGAGAGCAGTGGAGGCTCCTCAGAGTAGCAGGGAGAGAACCACACTCCTCAGTGAATTTAATAAAAATAGTGTAACGTTTAAAAAGTTAACCTTTTTAGATGAAACTATACTAAATATATTCACGTCACCAAATAATTGATTGAAACTCACTGTTTTGCAATTAAGGTCTACAGTAGCCTTAACAGCACGCTGTTGGGTAGCACCATGGTTCAGCCAGAGGACAGCTGGTTTCCATCCTCCTCTTGATACATCGACTTCAAAACAAGACCTAGGAGGCTCATGGGTCTCACCCCCTTCCATAGACAAACAGTAATTATGACAACTTCCTGAAGACGTCCTCCAACCTATCAGAGCTCTTGCAGCATGAACTGACGCTGTCCACCTAATCAAAGGATTAGATAATTAATCTTGCACTGAAAGCATAGGCTACAGCTAGCTAGCACTGCAGTGCATCAAATGTGGTGAGTAGTTGACTCAAACAGAGATTAAGACAATATTTAACAGTTTTGAACAAATTCATTTCTTTAAAAATTGAGAAGCAAGAGAGAGCAAGAGAGTTTTTATAAATATTTTAAAAATCCCCCACGTTCCCTTAGCTAGAGAATGCAGCTAGTTAGTTTAGCCTACTCAAACAGAGAGGGATGCTATGTTAGCTAGCTGGCTATGGCTATCCAACACTGGAACTCTTCCAAGTCAAGGTAAGCCTTTGGTTTTATAAATGTATTGCCACTGGGGCCCACCCACTTACGCATTCTAGTAGCTATGTTATGATGTTAACTAATATGGTGACAACGATGTAGGCTGTGTGTAGCAGTTATGATATGAAGGTCTGTCTTGGAAAGATTTTTTCGCCTGGCCACAGACAGCTGATGTGTTGTGCACTGAAGTCCAAAAGCAAAGGGAAAAGGTGAGAGGAGAGCTCATAGATGAGAGAAGGAATTCTACAATGAGCAAAATTACCATGCTGTTTGTATGTGGCTGCTATGAAAGTGAACTGTGTTCGATCAGGGGAGTATTCATTCTGCCAATTCTGTTGAAAACCTTTTAAACTGGAGCAAACGAAACGGGTATTAACCTACCTGAATATGTCCAATAGAAACTCTTGTTTGCACTAAGGATTACAACCTAGATCAGCTAGATGCAGGCAAGAGTGTGCAAGGCGGTTTTGAATGTGTCACCTTGATTACTCAAATTTCTCTCTCAACTTGTGCAACTACATTGTAAACTTTAATTCCTAGGCTAGGTTGTAGCTACATCATGATGGGTATAGGGAAAATTTGAGTATCATTAGTATGCCCCTCCAAAAATAATAGTCCCCCCTCATCTTAAATGTTACCGACCGCCACAGAGAGACTAGGCTAATTATGACTAGCTATTAATCTAGTTAATTAGCAAGATAAATAAAATAGTATTACTTAGGGCCTGGACAATATCAGCATCACCATGTGTTTTCCATGGCAAAAATGAAAACACAAAGCAGACTAAAAACTATTTGGTCCTATAAAAACCTGCTGTATGTAAAATTGTGTGTGCTATAGCTGAAAAAATAAATGTGACTGGATGACAACATTAGTTTCTAACATTAGGGCTGTTTTCCTAAAGCACTTTCCTTGCCACGATACTAACGAGTATCACCATACTGGTATCGTTCAGAGAAGGGCATGCTATACTAACCATTCATAGCTATACATCCACTAGTTGAGAGAGGAATATGCCCTAATGCCCTCATCTAACAACCCAGATATTACCATGGTTACCAACACCACACAATGCTATGGCAACTAAAGACATGAGAAGCCCCTGTTTTTGTCAATACAGTGAAACCGATGGGAAATATAATAGTATTTACACAATGAAGGGGGGTCAAAAGTGCAACGGGTGGTCTGTTGTCTGTTAAGTCTTGTTTGCTTTTTTTTCCCCATTTCAGAGTGGCAGGCTGTGCTTAGCAACTCAGTCAAACCAGTGCAGTGAATGAGTATTTTCTCTCTGGTGAACATGTTCAACAAATATCACGCTCTCTTTGCCTCTGCCGGTTCATGACCGTCAGGGATGGCTGGGATCGCTGTCATGGAGACACGAACGGAGTGGAGTTTTGGTGACATAGATGTCAGCTGTGTGCCATCTGTGAGTATTGACTCATGTCCATGACTGTTCATGTGTTTTTTCTTTCTCTATTTCTCGGTCAACCTCAAGTCTTCCACCGACTCGCTCACGCACCATCACGCTTTCCGTCACCTCCTACACTTCTCTCCATCTATTTCTTGTTATTTACCTCTCACTCTATTGAGATCTACATTTCTGAGAATTGTTAAATCAGAGACCTCAGATTTACTGTAGGAGTCGTAACCTTACCTTAATCATTGGGACATTTCAGACATAGAGGAAAGGTGTCTCCTCTATTCTCTTTCCATGAAAGAAAGCAACCAGTCAACCACATTTCCAACAAGACTTGACCTGAAGGCTATGACTAAATGGTTGCATCATTTCCACACTCCCAAGCATGAGTCTACAGTATGATGTAGGGTTTGGCACATTGGTGAGCTGCCATTTGTCCTTGGTCCCTTTGTTTGAGCAGAGTCCTTAATGACTTAATTGGATGAGCGGGTGGATTTACCTCCTCCAAATGGCAGTGGTCTGGCCTGTGGCCTCAGGCACACAGTTTGGAATAACAGGGTGAGGCAAAGGGGCAACAGTGAGATGATCAAATCAGGGTGAGACTGCACTCGCAGTCATAAAGTAGAGAGCGTGAGAGAGAAAGAGCAACACACAGAGAGGGATGGAGCATCAATAATTTATACAAACACACAGTCAGTCACACATTTAAATCAATAAAAGGCACCTTAGTCACTGC
This sequence comes from Oncorhynchus keta, assembly GCF_023373465.1. NCBI lineage: Eukaryota > Metazoa > Chordata > Actinopteri > Salmoniformes > Salmonidae > Oncorhynchus > Oncorhynchus keta. The sequence continues at coordinate 26,118,234 of NC_068424.1, read as the reverse complement.
AGAAGAGGCCATACACATACAAACGGTATATGTGCGTGCGTGTGTGTATGAGAGACTCCGGATCTGACCTGAGAGATGTGGTTAATGGAGGACTCCATTCGGCGCAGCTGCGAGGCCTGGATGTCCAGCAGCTGCAGCACGTTGTTGGCTAAGGCATTGATCTGGTAGGCCACGCTGGCCAGAGACTGGGTGGTGTAGGCTTTGGTCTCCTCCAGAGCTTTTCTCTTGTCCGTGGCCTGGAGAGAGCGAGACGAACAACGTTAGTCAGGTCGACATTTGACAAAAAGGCTTATTCCCCAGAACCCTGGTGCAGTCCGACTGTCTTAGGCGCATTAGAAGATTCAGAAAAACATCAAAGGGATTAATTGAATTGACATCCATTTTTAAGCTGATTGGGGTGTGTGAACATTTGGCACGTTGGCCACCTTAGCTTCCTTATCATGCCGGTGACTCTTTCAAGCTCACTTGAATGAAATCTTGGGGCAAAACACGTTTGATCTTTGTTGCATGCCCTACACTGCTCAATCATAAATCAAAGTCCAAAGAGCACTGCCTGGGGGTAAACACTGGGCTTTGATACACAGGCTGCAATATGAGGCTGGGGCGGGGAGAAAGAAATAGGAGTTCAAACCCTGACAGAGTGAAAACTAGGAGAGAAAAAGGTGGAAGTACACCATTTATCAGAATGCTTTGACACAAAGTGACTTAGTCATGCATGCATACATTTGACATATGGGTGGCCCCAGGAAGCGAACACACAATTTTGTAAAAAAAAAAAAAAAAAATGTTTTAAAGTTAAATAAATAATTCACCTTATACAGGTAAGTCAATTAAGAATAAATGATTATTTACAATGACGACCTGTCATGGCGCGTGTAACCTGCCGTGCTCTACCAACTGAGTCACACAGTATAAATAGCATCGAGACAGAAAACACAACGAAGGTGAGGCATTTTAAAGTTTAAGTTGTGTGTCTGATATTCATTTGTCTGGGCATAAGATCAGCTTTGTATCACAGCCAGTGTGACTAAAGCCTGGTTGCATCCGCTGGTTTCAACCAGAGAAGAAGTGACAGTGGATTGACTCAAACTGCTTGTTTTGAAGAGAATCAAAGTAACATATGTGTTGCATGATCACAGCCTCTAGGAATAAAGGGAGATTCTTCCACAGAGCAGTGACAGAGCCAGAGGCCATCTGGAGAGTACACTCAAGCACACACACACACACAATCCCAGGAACACTTTCAAAAATATAATTCAATACTTCCATCAGCATACACAGCTAAACACAAAGCGAATGTTGGCTGAAGAGCTTCAACCTGAAGAAAGTGGGATACCTAGTCAGTTGCACAACTAAATGCCTTCAACTGAAATGTGTCTTCCGCATTTAACCCCCCCACCCCAGAAACATGCACACACATCGTTTACTACATAAACACTAGCGGGAATGCATATGACAGCATTCCTGAACTGATGCTCTAGGGAGTGAAAATGGATCACTTCACATATAGGCCATTTTTGACTGCACTTTGCTACTACTTCAATGTACAATTAATTTGTCATTTATACAGCAGCACTCCCAAAGTTTTGAACTCCCAGTCAAACCCATTCAATTATTTCCCATGTCAAAAGGAGAAATGCCCTGAAGTAGATTCAAATCCCCCTAAAGATGACTGGTTCTACATCTCTATACTGACAGTACTGCTAAACGTTACTCAATCCATTGCATTCGAGTGTTTATGGAGCAAAATTGAAGATAAGTCTCAGTGTCACTCAGATACAACAGCTCAACGCAGAGGTGATGGCATTACACATGCAAAATCCATAAACCCTTACCTTCTTCTGTCTGTGTTTTTAGTGCTCCACCATTCCTGTGATAAACTGGGTTTGCAGATAGCTGCGCTGGGCCTCTTATGAAATCAGCAAATATGCTGTTTAATTAAAAAAAAAAAAAAATGTTTAAGGAATCCGATAGCATTTCAGGGAAATTAAATTTAATGTAGAGAGCTAGCATTGTGTGTTACATGCCAAAGAGGTTACAAACTAGATCCTCCGTATCCCATAAAAAAAGGTGTACGGTGGACCGTAACATGAAAGTAAAGAGACCTGGTTTCCACAAGAAGGTTCTGTAGACATGTCGGTGGGGTGGTTGACCAAGTGGATTGTTTTACGATTTGCTGTGTGAAAAGGGATGCTCTACAGGGATTGGGCCATGTGAAAAATAAGGTGAAAAAAACAAATTTGGGCTAAAATGACACAATCTCTGCCTGTAGAGGAGACTGTAGTGTGGGGTCTGGTTAGCCAGTGAGCCATGAAGGCATTGTGGGTGTTGATAAGGCAAATAACTGAACCGCAAGTGCACATTTCTTACAACTGCATCTTCAGATATCCATCTCTGTATAACCATTTTCTTAAACTAAACACTTCTCAGTCACCCTTGTTCATGGGCATTCAACTCAGGCGCTAACTTGGAGAGAATGACCAAATTTACATGCACACATTATTCCAGATATTAGACCTTAAGCGGGATATGAGCTACTTCGGGATAAGCTGTTTACATGCACCTTTGATATCCCGCTCATGAGTATCCCTGTAGCCATGAATAAACAGAATATTCCTCATTTAAGTTTATAGGTTTAATGGAATAGTAACTGAACTCTGGACATTGACTATAGGCCTATAACCTCACATGTAGCGTAATATATTAACTCCTGCAGAATTATGCATTTCTTGCAGTGAAATGTTAATTAACAAATGTTCATTGTGTCTCGGGAAGAGTAGTGGAGAAATGTTCTCTTACTTTAAGCATCTCTTGAGAAAATGTGAATCTAATGTGTATATCTTTGACACTTAAGCAAGCAGACCACATAACAAAATATGCATCCAAGACGAACTGAAGTCTTATCAGAAACGTGTTCAGTTGTTTTCAACTCCTAAAGACCAAATTGATGCACAGTCCCAATCTGTCAACTATTTGGAGACATTGCATTTTCTCAAGGGTCCATAAACGAAAACAGACAACTTAACCCGTCTTAGCTAGATTAATACATTCATTTTAAATCAATGTAAGACGGTATTCTGGTGGGCACTGCTTTCGTCTTCTGGGGCAACAAGTTGTGAAGAGAAGCTGCATGTATCTAACTATAGGTTGACAAAACAAATGGCCTACCAAATGTTGGAAATTATAATATGGCCTACCAAATGTTGGAAATTATAATATGGCCTACCAAATGTTGGAAATTATAATATGGCCTACCAAATGTTGGAAATTATAATATGGCCTACCAAATGTTGGAAATTATAATATGGCCTACCAAATGTTGGAAATTATAATATGGCCTACCAAATGTTGGAAATTATAATATGGCCTACCAAATGTTGGAAATTATAATATGGCCTTCCAAATGTTGGAAATTATAATATGGCCTTCCAAATGTTGGAAATTATAATATGGCCTACCAAATGTTGGAAATTATAATATGGCCTACCAAATGTTGGAAATTATAATATGGCCTAACAAATGTTGGAAATTATAATATGGCCTTCCAAATGTTGGAAATTGTAAGAAGACACTTGTCTAAATTAGGGGTGAAAGTAGCCAGTAGTACATTAATTATAGTATACTAAATTATTATGGATGGAACTGTGCAGGTAGCCTACTTTTTGAAGTGATTTGTTTGACAATCAGATGAAAATATTACACAACACACCTGAGGCGTTTTTATCTCAGAGCTGCCAACTCGACATACTGACCACACCACTCGCATTGTAAAATTAATTTACACATAGGCTAGTCAAATCATTGCTCACGTGCATCTGCATAGCCAGGCGCTAAAATAGAACTTGATCTTATTTGTGACGCTTTCAGCACTGCAAATCCTGCCTCTCCCATCTCCTCATTGGTGTTTAGGAGCATATACCCACGTGGGTGATTGAAAGATGAGCTGAGGTCCACACTCCAGTCCAGTTGGTGGTGGTAATGCACCTTAAAGTTGGTTGCCAATCACCATATAAAGTTCAAATCAGAAGAAGCCTGGAGGAGAGATTACTAGAAACAAACTCGGTTTACCATTTTATCTGTGGATTCATTTTCGGAGTAGAGGACCTTGTGCATTTCAGGTCACACCACTCCATCTCGCAAACACACGGTCAGCAGCATCTCCATTTGCCAACTTGAGCCGACTCCGAGCTGGGGTCGTTAATTTCACGTCAGGCCCTTAACTTTGTCTTATTGCAGCACAGGCTAACCGTTTGAGAGAGTGGTGGATGTGCTGCTAAAAAAGCTAATCCGGGGGACGCAGGCAAACAAATCACTGTTCGTGATTCCACTCGTTTGCAACGAGGCCGGGCAAGATAACAACTCAGTCAGACCAAGAATAAGCGCTCTGAGCTTTGATCAACGCTGGGAGCAATATTTAGATGTTTTAGACACAATTGATTTTCTTCGTGTACAAAATATATATTGGAATTAAACTTGTATTCAAATTAGAAAAAAATGACAGAGGTCCGGACCTCTGTCCACGTGTGTAATTACGGCCCCGTTACCTAAACTGGAATGTAGACGACAATTTCATGGATGGCATTAAAACATTTTTTTACCAAAATGCACCACTCCTTTTAAAAGACAACATACTAAGATAAGGAAAGCAAACTACAGTGATCATAAAGTGGAAGCCTACAGCTCTGGAACAGTGCAGTAGGGAGTGGAAGTCCACCAGCATGTTTGGCTGGTTTCCTCTGGTAAGTGAGGGATCAGCAATAGAAGGTTACGAGACAAGGGTGGGAATTGGGCCTGGTTCAATAACATCTAAAATGCATCCTTTCACCACAATCCAGTCAAGCCAGATAAATGACTCACATCAAGGAAGAGAAAAGGCCTTTTCCAAAGTATTTACATTCAAACAGGGCGTCGGGCGGGCTGCTTAGCTGATGGGGCCAACTGCTGCTCGGAGGCACCATGAACAGGATGGAAAGGCCCAGACTCCCTCCCTAGGGGAAGAGACTTCCAGGATCAGGACAAACTGTGTGGCCCCCTACACCCAAGAGCTCTGTTATGGGTGGAAGCTACATTTACATTTTAGTAATTTAGCAGACGCTCTTATCCAGAGCGACTTACAGTTTGTGCATTCATCTTAAGATAGCTAGTTGAGACAACCGCATACCAGTCATAGTTAGCACATTTTTCCTCAAAGCTACAACTGGACAACAGAGGGGTAAGACTGAGGGCATGGAGTATCTTAGACCTTGGTTTTGTTTAATAAGAGGAGGTGACGGCGCACCCTATCAACTTGTATCACGCTTACCAAACCCAAGCCATTTTCCTTTTGAGCGACAAAGTCTGACCTCTTGTAGCACAAGCTTCTGAAGAGGTCAAATAACAGGGATAACACTTCTAGCATTGCTATGCGGGAACAAGTCAGAACATTCTCCTCTGAAACAAGACAAGACAGCGACAGGCAGTGTAGCTCCCGGGAAATGTTCTGCTCCCCTCTACAGCCGACAGTCAGATTTGCTTTAGCACATCCTCATATCCTGGAGGGAGATGTGCCTGGAAAATGGCATAGCACTGTAAAAACAAATCTACAAAAATAAATACTACCATGGAAGTGTTGAAATGTTCTGGTATGACATGCCTCATGTATGTAAATAGTGTAGAATTGACTTAATTGTCCTCATTTTCCCCCCTCCTCCTCTCTGCACACGACCAAGTTACACACAATGCTGACGATGTATGAAATAGGTAAAATTACATGCACTGCAGCCTAATCATTGCACACATTGCAGCAAATCTGTTGCATGTTGAATAGGGACACACGTTTGAGACATAGGGGTAAGCAACAATCCATTAAAAAAACGAAAGACAAATCAGCCATGCCAAGAAAGTAGATGTCACCAGGGATGAGCGTTTTACCCATTCCGATAAAAAAAAGGTTGAAAACATTACACCGTGCAGTTATACACCTCCTCAGATGGACTCACTACAAGGACTGCTCTGGCAAGGTCAGAGGCAAGGTCATGCAGAGGCAAGGTCATAGGCCTCACTACAAGGACTGCTTTGCGGGATGTATTGACAGCTGAATGAGATAGAAAGCTTTGGCTGAGACAAGAGAGAACTTGGGCAGCAGAGGAGAAGTGCTTTGTAGGCTGTATTGATGTGGATGGACTTGCCCAGAGGTCCAGGATGTAATAGAAGAGACTTACTACAGTGATGCCGGTAATCTGGCTGCAAGGCTACGTAGGGCCCAAACCTAACATCCAGGAACATGCGTTTTAGCCTCAGCCATCTCCTGACCATCTTCCATAGTTTTTGTTCTTTAGTCAAAGACCACAAAGCAACAGCCAAGACTACACTAATCTTAAAAGGCAGCAAGCCTAGTAGTTAGAGCGTTGGGCCAGTAAGCAAAAGGTTGCCAGATTGAATCCCCGAGCTGACAAGGTAAAGATAAATGTTGTTCTGCCCCTGAACAAGACAGTTAATCCACTGTTCCAAGGCCGTCATTGTAAATAAGAATATGTTCTTAACTGACTTGCCTGGTTAAATACAGGTTTTAAAAAACAATTCAATTAAACCTAACGCAGCAGAGGCGGAAAAGAAACACCTGAGTGTAGTTTCTTTCTTTCTGGCCGTTCTCTTCTGCACTGTTAACTCCTTCACATTTACTGGATTGGTTTAAGATGAAGTGTCGCCTTGTTGACATCCAAAAGAGGAAGTCCCGCTCCAGGTTTCTTTCCATTTCCCCTGAAAAACAGATGCATCCGTTTTTTTTTGGGGGGGGGGTAACCCCACTCAGGGTGAGGCTACACCAACGACACGAGCAAACTGCCAGGGCATTAATCTATAATCCAGAAACAATGGCTGACCCTGATAAATGTCTCTGTCTGGCTTGCCTGAGATTAGATAAGATACCCAATGAGGAAGGGAACTATAAAAAGGTGAGCTATAAATAGTACTTTCAAACCATATCAAAATAAACCAGCACCCATAAAATATACGGGCTCTTCAAACAAGAGCTGTGTTTCATAGACCGTAATAGTCTACAACATTCGTATCTATGTGTATTGCATCATCAGAGGGTGAGGGAAAATACAACCACACCCAGAGGGGCAGAAATATGCACAAGGAAAGCTGTGAAAAACAGAACCCCAATGCATCTGAGAGTGAGACAGTTCAACAGATAAGTGCAAGAGAAGTTACAATATCTACAATTAAATAAACTTCCGTAGAGTTGCAACTTTAAATCTGCGTTTTAAGTCGTTGCCACTTTCTGAACTCAGCAGCAGGATAAGTCCATTATTCATTTTCTTATTCACTGGGGCAGATGGGGGGCAGACTGAAGAGCTAAAAAGGTCTTCCTGACCTTGAGAAACTGTCGTTGTGCAATTAAAAATTCTATCAGTATATCAGGAAAGGGACACAACGGGGAACCTTGTAGAGGGAATCACATTTTTTTAAAGTGTCCTTTTTGAAATAATTCAACAGTAATACAGAAAACTGCCAATTCAAACAACAGTTATTAAAATGGATTTGTATTGGTTTTGAAAAGAATGTTAAATCAAGTGTGAGTGAAGACCAGTCCAACACATGTTAAGTGATACTATTCAGAGTCACAGTCCTGTTGTAAACTGCTCCTCATCTTGTACTATTCAGTCACATTTGAGCTGATTTCCTGGTGATTACAGTCTTATGTCCAACAACACACATATACACTAGGCTCCTTAGTTCCAATGAAGGGAAATCTAAACGCTTCAGCATACAATGACATTCTAGAGGATTCTGTGCTTCCAACTGAGGCAACAGTTTGGGGAAGGCCCTTTCCTGTTTCAGCATGACAATGCCCCTGTGCCTGAAGCGAGGTCCATACAGAAATGGTTTGTCGAGATCGGTGTAGAAGAACTTGACTGGCCTGCACAGAGCCCTGACCTCAACCTTGAACACCTTTGGGATGAATTGGAAAGCCGACAGCGAGCCAGATCTAATTGCCAATATCAGTGCCTGACCTCTTATGCTTGTGTCTGAATAGAAGGAAGTCCCAACATCTAGGAAGGCTTTTCTGGTGGAAAGCCTTCCCAGAAGAGTAGAGGCTGTAATAGCAAGAAAAAGGGGACCAACTCCATATTAATGCCCATGATTTTGAAATAACGTGTCCACACACTTTGTCATAAAATACAGTACCAGTGAAAAGTTGACACACCTACTCATTCAAGGGTTTCTTTATTTTTACTATTTTCGACATTGTAGAATATTGAAGACATCAGAACTATGTAGAATCATATAGTAATCAACAACAAAAAAGTGTTAAACAAAATATATTTTGAGGTTGAGGTCGGCTGATTGTGGAATCCAGGTCATCTGATGCAGCACTAGTCCCACTAAGCACAAAACAGATGGGTTGGTGTATTGCTGTAGAATGCTGTGGTAGCCATGCTGGTTAAGGGTGCCTGAATTTTAAACAAAATCACAGACAGTGTCAGAAGCTAAGCACCCCCACACCACCTCCTCCATGCTTCATGGTGGGAACCAAACATGTGGAGATCATCATCTGTGTCACAAAGACATGGCGGTTGGAACCAAACTTCTCAAATGTGGACTCCAGACAAAGGATAGGTTTCCACCAATCTAATGTCCACTGCTCGTGTTTCTTGGCCCAAGCAAGCCTCTTCTTCTTATTGGTGTCCTTTAGTAGTGGTTTATTTGCAGCAATTCGACCATGAAGGCCTGATTCAAGCAGTCTCCTCTGAACAGTTGATGTTGAGATGTGTCTGTTACTTGAAAGCTGTGAAGCATTTATTTGGGCTGCAAACAAAGGTGCAGTTAACTATAAAGAACTTAACCTCCTCAGCAGAGGTAACTCTGCGTGTTCCTTTCCTGTGGTCATCATGAAAGCCAGTTTCATCATGGCACTTGATGGTTTTTGCGACTGCAAATTTTCCGGATTGACTGACTTTCATGTTAAAAAGTAGATGGACGTTCATTTCTCTTTACTTACTTGAGCAGTTCTTGCCATAATATGGATATGGTGTTTTACCAAATACGGCTATCTTCTGTATACCACAACAACTGATTGGCTCAAATGCATTAAGGTGTAAAGAAATTCCACAAATTAACTTTTAACAAGGCACACCCGTTAATTGAAATGCATTCCAGGCAACTACCACATGAAGCTGGTTGAGAGAATGCCAAGAGTGTGCAAAGCTGTCATCAAAGCAAAGGGTGGCTACTTTGACCAATCTCAAATATATTTAGATTTGCTTAACACTTTTTTGGTTACTACATGATTCTATATGTGTTATTTCATCATGTTGATGTCTTCACTATTATTCTACAATGTCGAGAATGGTAAAAATAAATAAAAACCCTTGAATGAGTTGGTGTGTCCAAACTTTTGACATGTACTGTATGTATGTATGTATGTATGTATGTATGTATGTATGTATGTATGTATGTATGTATGTATGTATGTATGTATGTATGTATGTATATTTGAAGTCGTAAGTCTACATACACTTAGATTGGAGTCATTAAAATTCATTTTTTAACCACTCCACAAATTTCTTGTTAACAAACTATAGTTTGGCAAGTCTGTTAGGACATCTACTTTGTCCATGACACAAGCAATTTTTCCAACAATCTTTACAGACAGATTATTTCGCCGTACAATTCCAGTGGGTCAGAAGTTTACATACACTAATGATGTCATGGCTTTAGAAGCTTCTGATAGGCTAATTGACATCATTTGAGTCAATTGGAGGTGCACCTGTGGATGTATTTCAAGTCCTACCATGAAACTCAGTGCCTCTTTGCTTAACATCATGGGAAAATAAAAAAGAAATCAGCCAAAATAATTGTAGACCTCCACAAGTCTGGTTCATCCTTGGGAGCAATTTCCAAAACGCCTGAAGGTACCACGTTCATCTGTACAAACAATATACGCAAGTATAAACACCATGGGACCACGCAGCCATTATACCGTTCAGGAAGGAGATGCGTTCTGTCTCCGAGAGATGAACATACTTTGGTGCGAAAAGTTCAAATCAATCACAAAACAACAGCAAAGGACCTTGTGAAGATGCTGGAGGAAACAGGTGCAGTATCTAAAGCATCCAAACAGGTGCAAAAGCATCTATATCCACAGTAAAACGAGTCCTACATCGACATAACCTGAAAGGCCGCTCAGCAAGGAAGAAGCCACTGCTTCAAAACTGCCATAAAAAAAGCCAGACTACTGTTTGCAACTGCACATGGGGACAAAGTTCGTACTTTTTGGAGAAATGTCCTCTGGTCTGATGAAACAAAAATAGAACTGTTTGGCCATTAATACCATCATTATGTTTGGAGAAAAAGAGGGAGGCTTGCAAGCCGAAGAACACCATCCCAACCATGAAGCACGGGGGTGGCAGCATCATGTTGTGGGGGTGCTTTGCTGCAGGAGGGACTAGTGCACTTCACAAAATAGATGGCATCATGAGGAACAAAAATTATGTGGATGTATTGAAGCAACATCTCAAGACATCAGTCAGGAAGTTAAAGCTTGGTCGCAAATGGGTCTTCTAAATGGACAATGACCCCAAGCAAACTTCCAAAGTAGTGGCAAAATGGCTTAAGGACAACAAAGTGAAGGTATTGGAGTGGCCATCACAAAGTCCTGACCTCAATCCTATAGAAAATTTGTGGGCAGAACTGAAAAAGCGTGTGAGAGCAAGGAGGCCTACAAACCTGACTCTGTTACACCAGCTCGGTCAGGAGGAATGGGCCAAAATTCACCCAGTTATTGTGGTAAGCTTGTGGAAGGCTACCTGAAACGTTTGACCCAAGTTAAACAATTTAAAGACAATGCTACAAAATACTAATTGAGTGTATGTAAACTTCTGACCCACTGGGAATGTGATGAAAGAAATAAAAGCTGATATAAATCACTCACTCTACTATTATTCTGACATTTCATATTCTTAAAATAAAGTGGTGATCCTAACTGACCTAAAACAGGGAAATTTTACGAAGATTAAATGTCAGGAATTGTGAAAAACTGAGTTTAAATGTATTTGGCTATGGTATATGTAAACTTCCGACTTCAACTGTATGTATATATATCCCCCCTTTTCTGAGCAAAAAATACACAACATTTATATATATATAAAATATATATAAAATGTTGTGTATTTTTTGCTCAGAAAAGGGGGGAGGGGTAGAAAAATCATCACTGTGGGAACCCTGTTCTAGTGTTTTAAGGGTTCTCCTTGAAATGGTTACTGGGAAACTACAACATAAACAAGACCACTTAAAAGTGCCTTCAGAGGGCATTCATACCCTTTGACTTATTATACAATTTGTTGTGTTACAGCTGGAATTCAATATGCATAAATATTTTGGGGGATTCTCACCCATCTACACACAATACCCCGCAATGACAAAGTGAAAATATGTTTAGATGTTTTTACACGTTTTCACACATTTATTGAGAATGAAATACAGAAATTTCATTTACATAAGTATCCGCACCCCTAAGTCAATAGGATTATGGCTGTGAGCCTTTCTGGGTAAACCTTTAAGAGCTTTGCTCACCTGGATTGTACAATATTTGCCCATTATTCTTTTAAAAAAGTATTCAAGCTCTGTCAAGTTGGTTGTTGATCATTGCTAGACAATCATTTTCGGGTCTTGCCATATATTTTCAAGCATATTTAAGTCAAAACAATAATTTGGCCACATTCACAGTCTTCTTGGTAGCAACTCTAGCGTACATTTGGCCGTGTGTTTTAGGTTACTTTCCTGCTGAAAGGTGAATTGTTCTCCCAGTGTCTGGTAGAAAGTGGACTGAACCAGGTTTTCCTCCATTCAGTTTATTTCTTATCCTGAAAAACTACTCAGTCAAGCACTCACAATTACAAGCATACCCGTAGCATGATGCAACCACCACCACGCTGAAAAAAATATGCAGAGTAATAATCAGTAATGTGTTATATAGGATTTGCCCCAAATGTAACACTTTGTATTCCGGACCAAAAAAAAGGTTATTTGTTTTGCCACATTTTTAGCAGTATTTTCAGGATGCATGTTTTGGAATATTTTTTATTCTGTACAAGCTTTCTTCTTTTCACTCTGTCAATTAGGTTAGCATTGTAGAGTAACTACAATGTTTTTCTCCTATCACAGCCATTCAACTCTAACTGTTTAAAATCACCGTTGGCCTCATTATGAAATCCCTGAGCGGTTTCCTTCCTCTCCGGCAACTGAGTTAGGAAGGATGTCTGTATCTTTGTAGTGACTGTGTGCATTGATACACCATCCAATGTGTAATGAATAACTTCACCATGCTCAAAGGAATATTCAATGTCTGCTTTCCCCCCACCTACCAATAGGTTCCCTTCTTTGCGAGAAATTGGAAAACCTCCCTGATCTTTGTGGTTGAATCTGTGTTTGAAATGCACTGCTCGACTGAGGGACCTGACAGATAATTGTATGTGTGGGGTACAGAGGTGAGGCAGTCATTCAAAAATCATGTTAAACACTATTATTGATCATAAAGTAAGTCAATGCAACTTAGTGTCTTGTTATGCACATATTTACTCCTGAACTTATTTACGCTTTGAAATAATAAAAGGGGACATTTCATCTTCACACGTTTTATTACATTTGCAAAAATGTCTAAAAACATTATTCCACTTTGACATTAATGGTGTATTATGTGTGGGCCAGTGACAAAAAAAGAATCTAATTGAATCCATTTTAAAATTCAGGCTGTAACAACAAAATGTGGAAAAATTCAAGGGGTGTGAATACTTTTTGAAGGCGCTGTATCTACTATCTGCACACATCCGGGGCCTTCATATTCTGCTTTCATTTTCAGGTAAGTCTATCAATAATTGTGGCATATAGTGTTGAAAGCAGGGGCGGCAGACCATACAAGGATTCATCTGCGTTAGTTTAGTGAGTTATGCCCTCGTGCTAACCTTAATGTGACGTTAATAGGATGGGGATACAATGCTATGTAAATAGGATTAAATGTAATTGTCAACTGAAACTATTGTTGTGGCGTTTGAAAATGACAATGTCCAGATCACAGAGAGCAATAGGGAGACAAAGTCTCAGAACCGGATTACAGCATTTGGGGCCCCGATCTCAGCCCCCCAAAAAAAATGTTTTCCCCCATAGTGCTGAAAGAAAAATGTGCAGTTTTATAATGCTATTTTACACATTTTGTTATGAGGCTAAGAGAACATTTAGCAGTTTTAAAGCTAATATCCTGAAATTCTACACTTTTTGCCATGGGGCAGCAATTTTTGTTCACATTTTGCCTGGCTAAAAGAGGGGGGAGTTGTGTGGGCCCCCTGGAGGTCGGGGGCCCCAGGGCACGTGCCCTGCGTGCCCATTTGGTAATCTGGCTGGGCTAAGAGCCGCTAGGCTTTCAATGCTGAGAGAAAAACCAGGCCACCCCGACAGTGAGAGAAAGAAAGATAGGAAGAGAAAGAGGACTCTGTAATCCTTAGAGACAGAGCTGTGTGAAAACGACACATGTATCACCTTCAGGCCAGCCTGTCTCTTTACCATGGAAAAGTCATTTCTGCTAGGTTTCACTTTCAGCATGGGTACACAGAGGTCATGTGACCAGGACAAAAGGACAGCAAGTAAACGTGATATTGTAATTTAGTGCATTGGCCTGCATAGCTGTACAATGTTTCCCTCCCTCCAAAACACTGGCCTACATTCAGTCTCCATTCAGTTCTGGAAAGTGTTATTAGGATCTTTGTGCCACACCCAAGAATAATTGTAAGGGAGACAGTAAGAGAGTAAGACACATGGTGGAAAAAAAATACTTTAACTTGACATGTTGCGGTGGGCTGCTGCTGCCCTCTCCTCAACCTCCAAACCTGCGTCGTGTACCCTGCCAACAAGCCAGGTGGCCCAGTTTGTACATGTCCTGGCGTCCTTGCCCAAAAACGACAGCCCTGGCTGTCACAGAGGTTAGGAAAACATGGTGCTGACTCAGTCACATTCCTGAAAAGATATGGCCAAAAGGGAAATCTGTTTCTTGCGAGTGTGCCACCATCATGTTGGGTGAGTAGAGATGCTACATTCCCACTGGGGTTAACTTTGAAGGAGAACCCCATTAAAGAAATCTTCCAAGGTATCTCTAAAAAAAGAATGTTACAAAAGAAACACTGATGCATAATTGACCTTTATCCAAATTAGGATGCCAATATTAATAAATCCTGCCTGATGTAGAGTGACGTACAACAAAAGACTTCAGAGCTACAGGAACCAGGAGTGTGTCCTTCCCTGTCATAACCATGACCATGACCACATAACCATACCTCTTGCTGTCAGTCAAAGCAGGAAATTGGCTGTCCTCGTTTACAGACTGGCTTCAACCATCTGCTACTGAACAGTGGGCTACATAGCTGTGCTTACAGTCAACATGTTAAAAAACCAAAGCCTCTACGAGAACAGAAAGAGGAAAAACATTCAGAAAACAGTCCCCGAAGACTAGCAGAGTCATGCTGAGGCATGTTGCTATACACATGGTTGTCTCTCACTCATCTGTTTTCAACTCGCATCCGCTACAAGACCATGGTGCTTGCCTACGGAGCTGTGAGGGGAACGGCACCTCAGTACCTCCAGGCTCTGATCAGGCCCTACACCCAAACAAGGGCACTGCGTTCATCCACCTCTGGCCTGCTCGCCTCCCTACCACTGAGGAAGTACAGTTCCCGCTCAGCCCAGTCAAAACTGTTCGCTGCTCTGGCCCCCCAATGGTGGAACAAACTCCCTCACGACGCCAGGACAGCGGAGTCAATCACCACCTTCCGGAGACACCTGAAACCCCACCTCTTTAAGGAATACCTAGGATAGGATAAGTAATCCTTCTCACCCACCCCCCCCCTAAAAAGATTTAGATGCACTATTGTAAAGTGGCTGTTCCACTGGGTGTCATAAGGTGTATGCACCAATTTGTAAGTCGCTCTGGATAACAGCGTCTGCTAAATGACTTAAATGTAAATGTAAACTCACAGACAGAGAGAGAGAGAGACAGAGAGGAACAGACAGAGAGACTGAGAATAAGGGGAGGAAAACAGCTGAAAGGATGTACAGATTATTTGTTATTTTTTTAAGAGACCATATGGGCAGTGTCTTCCTGTTGGGTTTAAGGTTCAAGTTGAACTTGTGACAAAACTGCCTAACGGCTTTAGTTTACAACATCAATCATTTCAACTCCTCAACACTACGCATGGTTCACTCCAAGAATCTCCAGGGAATTGCTTAATCCACTAAACCAATTAAGCTCAGAAATATGCAGCATTTTGTGAAACGGTAAACTTCTGTCGAGGGATCTGGAGTATCCTGCAATTACTAAATATAACTAAGGATGATTGCTGTTCAGTGCGTTCACAGATAACCAATCAACAGTGAAATTAAGGTATAAGCAAGGAGACAAGGATGAAAACAAATTGATAGGCAATCCTCATGGAGTTGGAGGAAGTTGGCAACACACGTTATAACTGATTTAATATTCGTATTTTTGATGGACTCAAATGGTCAGGTCACTTAAACATTCCTCTGCAGGTGTCAATACACTGGATTCCTTTCAGCACCTGATACAGTGCGGTATCCCTTCAGGGCAGTTGCCTCCGGCTGTTAAGCTTTCTTTTTTTTTTTACAAATAATTTGCCACTTGTCTTACAAGAAGCTAAAACAACCATGTATGCTGAGGATGAGCACCTGCTGAAAGTGAGCTCACAGACTCTTAGCAAGGAGTTACAGTCAGTGTCAGAATAGGTCATTAACGATAAACTGGTCTTAAATATATCCAAAACCAAAAGCATTGTATTTGGTGCAAAGCATTCTCTTAGAGTTGCACATAAAGGGCGTGACCATTGAACAAGTTAAAGAAGCTGAACTACTAGGAGTAACATTGGATGGCCAGTGATCACGGTCAAGTCATATTGACAAAGGTGTGAAGATAGGGAGAGTTATGCCTGTTACATAAAAGATACTCTGCAATTTTGACACAAATATCAACTGTACTAGTTGTTCAGACTCTGATCTTTTCTTATCTTGATTACTGTCCGGCAAAATGGTCAGGTGCAGCACCAAAAGACCCGGCAAAGCTTTAGCTGGCTCAGAACGAAGCAGCACACATTGCTCTTAACTGCACACACAGAACTAACAGCAGCAACATGCATGATAGTCATTCATGGTTGAGGAGAAATTGATTACTTCTAGTGTTTTTAAGAGAAAATGTTACGTTGAAAATGCCTAACCAATCGTATAATCTATTTGCATACACTTCAAAAACAGACATACACCACCGACACGCCACTATGGGTTTCTTCACGGTACCCAAACCAAAAACAGACTTAATGCATCGCTCAGTTATGTATAGAGCCATGTCGTCGTGGATTGCTCTGCCACCAGAAGTTACTTGGTCATATTAAGATCTAATTGAACTGTTCTGTATATAAGAATATATGAAGTTTGTAAATAGTATTTTTGTTGTCTCTTGGTGTCTTTCCAACATACAACTCTTATTTTAGTTTATTTTGAATTGAATAAATATATCTTGTGTTTTTGTCTATTACTGTTCAGTACTTTGTCATGCATTTGTATGTTTCATGTGGACCCCAGGAAGAATAGAGAACTAGAGAAGTAGATCTCAGCCGTAAGCTATAGGCTCTTTACCCTGAAGGGGACCAAGATAGCTAATCAAAAGCCTTCTTATGCAACAACTTATTCAGGTTAACTCAATGCTATAACAGAGCCACAGTGTGGAATCACCATATCAACATGTACGTCTAGAGGGCACTTGTGCCAGTTATTCAAAGCATAGGATGAAACATATGATTTGTCAAACATTCATCTTTAGAATTCCCTGAGATTTAATGAGCTATTGGATTTCTGTAGGAAAGACCTCAATCTTAATATCAATATTATTATTTTTTAAATCAGTTTTGACATTCGTTTGAGGGATGTAAAACAGTTTAAAAAGCTATGTCCAAAGCCATATCCATCAGTAACTCCGGCTGCTAGCCCACAATTTAAGTAATTATAATGCAGCAGGGCAATAGACCCTTGGCAGCATGAGGTAACATAAAATAATCCAGTAAAATAATTGAACCGTTTCAGAACTCAGTACAGAAATGTGTTAAAACATGACCAAACTCCACAGTCAACATCTGTGAAACTTAGTTAAAAAAGGGTAACACAATCATATGTGGCAAATTGCAGAAGCATTCACTGACAGAAAAACAGGCGTTGAAAGTCTGATATTCCCCAGAGAGAAGTAGTATTGTTAAAAAAATATACTATGCAGTGATTGGCTCTGTTGCTCTTAATAAAGAATGCCTCATGTTATTTTTGTACATTATCTATGGTATGGACAGGCTAATTGCAAACTCTAAGAAGATTCTTATAAATGCCTTGACATTTATACGTTTGCAATTGCTTACAATAGCATAGTCCACGTATTGCAAATGTATAAATCACAGAAAATACAAATAAAATTAGTGGATAGAAATCAAAATGTCAAACTATCCCACGGTGTCTGTGAGGGACAGTAAATAAGGCCAGTGTCTCCGCAAGCGCAACTGCTTCTGTAACTTTGAAACAATGTAACGATCAGATGAAATTGTTGCGTTTTAACAGTTACGTGTGGAGTGCACAACACGTTTCAGATCTTTTTTACAGTGGTTAAGTTTGCACCATTATTTATTTCATTAAGCGAAGATAACAGCCGAAGTTAAATACTAGACACACCCTCTGTGTAAACGAACTAAATCTGATCAAAGGACCAACAACGCATTGAATGGCCAACACTGTATCCAACATGTCCAGTGCGGTGATACTACACACTGGAATGGCCAAAGACTCCCAAAAGACGTGTATTCTCTATGAATATCTAACGTTACTCCTGTATGTGTTAATTGTGATCCTTTCCATTTCTTTATCCACATTTCCTGTCCCCAGTTTCCCAACCGTTCAACAACAAAGAATTCCGAGATAACAATGTTGAGTAAAATTACTCATTTTGCTTACCTGAACATAATTGTTTTCACAGTAGTCTGCTACCCGCGTGAGATTCTGGTAACTCTCTATAAGAGCTCTTTTACCGGCTGGAATTTCTTCCTCTAACAACATTTGCAGCTCTGCCATCTTACATCGCCCCGCATAGCTTCCTCGCCTTCCCTTTGATTGAAACCACCAGCTCTGCTTCGGAGAAAAAAAAAAGAAGAAACCCCTTCGCCTGGTATAGTGGGATTCTTGGCCTCGCTTTCACACCGGCGCAACCTATCAGCCACCCGCAAAAAAAACAACCAACATGGATCACAGTGTAGAATGCTGGGATACGTAGTGTTACAATGTATCATTTTCTGGGTTTCCGAATGGCAACAGTCGTCAAATTTGATACAACACATCAACGCGCAATGCTTTTATGCCCGGGTTGCATGCTCGCGTAACATTTCTTATTGTGGCCAACAACACATAGTATTGTGGTGGCTTCATCCCTTTACCATACAGTTATTTGATGGAACATGTTTCGAGGTCAATTACACACTCAGCCATTGACTGCATTTAGAACTACATATCCAGTAGGCACCCACTGTGTGTGGTGCATTGTGGATGTTGTAGGGATTTTGGTGTATACTAAATAACATATTTATCAGAGACGGAAGAGTAAGCGAGATGTTCCACTTACACATTTTTTCTGTTTCCTTTACGCTTGCTACGTTAGGTTAAGTAGACCCAGCCAGACCCAGCTGATATTACATTGGTGTCTATGGGAGCGCCACCCCCTTAAGTAAACAGGAACTGACCATTTTCAATGGTCAACGGCCTGAGTGAACTATCTTTATTTAACCACCATCTCCGATATTTCTCTCCATTTTAGCAGTAGAAAACTACAACTCCCTTAGCATACAGTGCCTGTCATTACTGTATTGTGCATGGCTTCTGTTGGTAAGAATAAAAAGAGGTCGCCAAGCAAGTCTCAAACAAGTAGATCATTAAATGGTGAGTGACTAACGTACTTATCTTATTTACCAAGTACAATGCAAAGTTATTTTTGTGTTAGTTAGAAAGATAAAACTTACACGGTTGTTTTTAAACCATTGGTGTTGTTTCTTGCATTGAGCGCTCTAAATTTCAGAGACGACATAACCTCCTGGTGGCTTTGATTTAGCTTAGGCTACTGTTGTGGGGTTGTATTCAAATAGTCAGCTGTATATATACTAACTTGCATGTTATTGTGAACGGTTTGCAATGGCTATTTGAACAATGTTATTATGGGCGTATGACCTAGCTGAAGCCACAAATATTGCTGCAACCAAGTCAACTATTTTGTTAGTAGAATTTCAATTATCTCTAGGTTTGAAGAGTTCGCTGTCGTAATTCACACTTCGGTTCATGATGGAGATGGAGGATGGCAGACCTTTGTACGAGCAGAGGTTTGACGCGGCTGTCAAAGTGATACAAAGCTTGCCTCCAGACGGTAAGAGCTTTAACTACGGGCAAGGCTATATTCCACATTGTAGCAAAGGCAATTAAGTTAGCCTACATACAGTGCATTCGGAAAGTATTCAGATCCCTTGACTTCTTAGCCAATTTGTTACATTACAGCATTATTCTAAAATTGATTAAATAATCGTCCCCTCATCAATTTACACACAATACCCCATAATAACAAAGAAAAAACAGGTTTAGACATTTTTCCAAATTTATAAGAGATAAACAGCGTAAATATCACATTTTACATAAGTATTCAGACCCTTTACTCGGTACTTTGTTGTAGCACCTTTGGCAGCAATTACAGCCTCGAGTCTTCTTGGGTATGACAGTTCAAGCTTAGCACAACTGTATTTGGGGAGTTTCTCCCATTCTTCTATGCAGATCCTCTGAAGCTGTGTCAGGTTGGATGGGGAGCTTCGCTGCAAAGCTATTTTCAGGTCTCTCGAGATGTTCCGATCGGGTTCAAGTCCGGAATTTGGCAGGGCCACACAAGGACATTCAGAGACTTGTCCCGAAGCCACTCCTGCATTGTCTTGGCTGTGTGCTTAGGTTCGTTGTCCTGTTGGAAGGTGAACCTTCACCCCAGTCTGAGGTCCTGCGCAGGTTTTTATCAAGGATCTCTCCGTACTTTGCTCCATCTTTCCCTCGACCCTGACTAGGGCTGGACGATATGGGCAAAATATTTAAATATTATATCACAGTATTTTGTTATATAATATACCAGGATGGTATTTGACAGTATTTTTAGTTTTTGAAAAATAAAAGTGCTACATTTGCTTCATGAGTAGTGAGTGTTCCTAGGGTGGCAACACATACATACATACTCAATTGCAGTGGTGGAAAAAGTACCCAAATGTCATACTTGAGTAAAAGTAAAGATATGTTAATAGAAAATTATTCAAGTAAAAGTGAAAGTCGCCAAGTAAAATACTACTTGAGTAAAAGTCTAAAAGTATTTGGTTTTAAACATACTTAAGTATCAAAAGTAAAAGTATAAATCATTTCAAATTCCTTATGTTAAGCAAACCAGATGGCACCATTTTATTTTTTATTTACAGATAGCCATGGGCACACTCCAACATTCAGACACAATTTACTAATAAAGCATTTGTGTTTAGTGAGTCCTCCAGATCAGAGGCAGTAGATGACCAGGGATGTTATCGTGATAAGTGCGTGAATTTGACCATTTTCCTGTCCTGCTAAGCATTCAAAATGTAATGTACTTTTAGGTGTCAGGGAAAATGTATGGAGTAAAAGTACAGTATTTTCTTTAGGAATGTAGTGAAGTAAAAGTTGTCAAAAATATTAATAGTAAAGTACAGATACCAAAGAAAATTACTTAAGTAGTACTTTCAAGTATTTTAACTTAAGTAAAAAATACTTTCAAGTACTACTTAAGTACTTTACACCACTGCTCAATTGAAATCATGTCCATGCTGCCACGTAGGGCTGCACGATATGGGCAAATAATCTAGGACTTATTTTTAACCGAATGTTGCAATTGCAATTTGACTTGCGAATTAGAGCAAAACTTTTGGAATCATGGAAATATAATGACTTCTAATTCTATAGTTAGAATATAGTAGTGGGCACTTTGAATACAGTGTTGTTTGAGATGACAATTAATTAAAATGCCAGAGAGGATTTATTGTGACAGGGTAGGAACTTAAGTGTTTCCTAGGGGACCCTAAAAGCTTTGGCTACATGGCATGTTTTCTCTTAGCTACTTTATGTAGCGAACATATTCTTCCTTTGCATATTCCTCTTTGATGTTGCACAAACAACATGCTGATTTCAGTCTACACCCTCACTGGTATTATCAGGCTGTATTAGCTAGCTACATTTGCTCTTAATCAGTACATGTATTAGTTGCTAGCTATTAGCGGCTAACAATTAGACAAACTATTGTTGATGTAAGAAACAAACTAATAGTGTCATTATATAACGCTAGTGGATTTATATTAAGAAGCAAAGTGAAAACAGCATTGTTGTCATCAACATTGCTTCATGTGCTGCATTGACCATGCAGACTGAACTTGTGGTTGAGGAACATCAAATGCGCTCCTTGAGTGACGGGGCGTGGCTAGGTCTGTGTGCATGGAGAGAAAGAGCGGAGAGAGATGATTCAAGTAACTAAATGCACTATAAAAATTGACATTACACATGACGTATCACATTTAACAAACCAAACATTCAAATACTGGTACCGCCCAGCCCTAATCCTGAGGAGTGGCTTCCATCTGGCACATCTACCATAAAGGACTGATTGGTGGAGTGCTGCAGAGATGGTTGTCCTTTTGGAAGGTTCTCCCATCACAGAGGAACTCAGGAGCTCTGTCAGAGTGATCATCGGGATTTTGGGCACCTCCCTGATCAAGACCCTTCTATCCCGATTGCTCAGTTTGGCCGGACGGCCAGCTCTCAGAAGAGTCTTGGGTGTTCCAAACATCTTCCATTTAAGAATGATGGAAGCCACTGTGTTCTTGTGGAACTTCAGTGCGGCAGACATTTTTTGATACCCTTCTCCAGATCTCTATGGAGCTCTATGGACAATTCCTTCGACCTCATGGCTTGGTTTTTGCTCTGACATGCACTGTCAACTGTGAGATCTTACATAGACAGGTGTGTGCCGAACCAAATCATGTCCAATCAATTGAACTAACACAGGTGGACTTCACTCAAGTTGTAGAAACATCTCAAGGATGATCAATGGAAACGGGATGCACCTGAGCTCAATTTCGAGTCTCATAGCAAAGGATCTGAATACTTACGTAAATAAGGTATTTACGTTTTATTTATTTTATAAATGAACAAACATTTCTGAAAACATATTATTTTCGCTTTGTCATTATGGGGTGTGTAGACTGAGGATAATAAAAAATAAAAAAATGTGGGGGGGGGCTGTAACATAACAAAGTGAAAAAAGTCAATGGGTCTGAATACATTCCACATGCACTGTACAACAACTGTATTGGAATAGGTCTTTTTTCCTTTTCTATAGCCTGAGTTACATTACAATGCATACAAAAACATTCATAAAAAACAAATGATGAAAGAAAAGCATTGCAAGTTTGAATTTTGTAAAGGTAGTGTGGTAGAAGTGGATTTTTTTATTCGATCAATAATGACAAACCTCCTGGCATTGACAACATAGATGGAAAGCTTCTGAGGATGGTAGTTGACTCTATAGCCATTCCTATCCTATCTTTAATCTGAGCCTGGAGGAAAGTCTTTGTGCTCAGGCCTGAAGAGAAGTCATTCCGCTACCCAGGAGTGGTAAAGCGGCCTTTACTGTTTCTAACAGCAGACCTATCAGCTTGCTGCCAGCTCTTAGCAAACTGTTGGGGGAAATTGTGTTTGACCAAATACAATGCTATTTCTCAGAAAACAGACTTTCAGCATGCTTATAGAGAAGGGCACTTATTATGTACTGCACTGACACTTGACTGATGATTGGTTTAAATAAATTAATCATAAGAAGATTGTGGGAGTTGTACTGTTAGATTTCAGTGCAGACTTTGATATTATTGATCATAACCTGTTGTTGAGAACGTACAGTACCAGTCAAAAGTCTGGACACACCTACTCATTGCACGTTTATTTTCTATATATTTTTCCATTGTAGAATCATAGTGAAGACATCAAAACTATGAAACAACACATATGGAATCATGTAGTAAAAAAAAAGTGTTAAAAAAATCCAAAAATATTTTTAAATGTAGCCATTGATGATAGTTTTGCACACTCTTGGCATTCTCTCAACCAGCTTCATGCGGTAGTCCCCTGGAATGCATTTAAATTAACAGCTGTACCTTGTTAAAAGTTCATTTGTGGAATTTCTTTCCTTCTTAATGTGTTTGAACCAATCAGTTGTGCTGTGACAAGGTATACAGAAGATAACCCTATTTGGTAAAATACCAAGTCTATATAATTGCAAGAACAGATCAAATAAGCAAAGAGAAATGACAGTCCATCATTACTTTAAGACATGAAGGTCAGTCAATCCAAAAAAATTCTAGACCTTTGAAAGTTTCTTCAAGTGCAGTTGCAAAAACCATCAAGCGCTATGATGAAACTGGCTCTCAGAAGAAGACTCAGAGTTACCTCTGCTGGAGAGGATAAGTTCACGAGTTACCAGCCTCAGAAATTGCAACTCAAATAAATGCTTCACATGGTTCAAGTAACAGACACATCTCAACATCAACTATTCAGAGGAGACTGTGTGAATCAGGCCTTCATGATTGAATTGCTGCAAAGAAACCACATCTGAAAGACACCAATAAAAAGAAGAGACTTGCTTGGGACAAGAAACACGAGCAATGGGACATTAGATGAGTCCAAATTTGAGATTTTTGCTTCCAACCGCTGTGTCTTTGTTAGACGCAGAGTAAGTGAACGGATGATCTCCACATGTGTAGTTTCCACTGTGAAGCATGGAGGAGGAGGTGTGATGGTGCTTTGCTGTTGACACTGTCAGTCATTTATTTAGAATTCAAGTCACACTTAACCAGCATGGCTACCACAGCATTACGCGATATGCCATCCCATCTTGTTTGCGCTTAGTGGGACTATCTTTTGTTTTCAACAGGACAATCACCCAACACACCTCCAGGCTGTGTAAGGGCTATTTGACCAAGAAGGAGAGTGATGGAGTGCTGCATCAGATGACCTGGCCTCCATAATCACCTGACCTCAACCCAATTGAGATGGTTTGGGATGAGTTGGACCGCAGAGTGAATGAAAAGCAGCCAACAAGTACTCAGCATATGTGGTAACTCCTTCAAGACTGTTGAAAAGAATTCCAGGTGAAGCTGGTTGAGAGAATGCCAAGAGTGTGGAAAGCTGTTATCAAGGCAAAAGGTGGCTACTTTGAAGAACATCAAATATAAAACATATTTTGATTTGTTTAACAATTTGGTTTACTACATGATTCCATATGTGTTATTTCATAGTTTTGATATCTTCACTATTATTCTACAATGTAAAAATAAAGAGAAATCTTGAATGAGTAGGTGTGCCCAACCTTTAACAGGTGTGTTATGGCTTTTCAACCTCTGCTCTGAATCCACGATATGGCAATATATCTAATAGAACTCAAAGGGTTTTCTTTAATGGAAGCTTCTATAATATCAAACATGTAAAGTGTGGTGTACCGTAGAGCAGCTCTCTAGACCCTCTACTCTTTTCTATTTTTACCAATGACCTGCCAAAGGCATTAAATGAACCATGTGTGTCCATTTATGCTGATGGTTCAACCATATACGCCTCTACAACCACAGCTAATGAAGTATCTGAATCCCTTAACCAAGAGTTGCAGTCTGTTTTGGAATGGGTGGCCAGTAATAAACTGGTCCTGAACATCTCTAGAACTAAGAGCATTGTATTTGGTATAAATAATTCTCTACGTTCTAGACCTCAGCTGAATCTGGTAATAAATGCTGTGGATGTTGAGCAAGTTGAGGAGACTAAATTGCTTGGCGTTACCTAAGATTGTAAACTGTCACGGTCAAACATAGATTCAATGGTTGTAAAGATGGGGAGAGGTCTGTCCGTAATAAAGAGATGCTCTGCTTTTTCGACTCCACACTCCAAAAAGCAAGTTCTTCAAGCTATAGTTTTGTCTTATCTTGATTATTGTCCAGTTGTATGGTTGAGTGCTGCAAGGAAGAGCTAGTTAAGCTGGCCCAGAACAGAGCGGCACGTCTTGCTCGTCATTGTAATCAGAGGGCTAATATATATAAAGAAGTGATGCAGTCAGTCTCTCCTCAACTCTTAGCCATGAGAGACTGGCATGCATAATATATTATCTATATATATACACTGCTCAAAAAAATAAAGGGAACACTTAAACAACACAATGTAACTCCAAGTTAATCACACTTCTGTGAAATCAAACTGTCCACTTAGGAAGCAACACTGATTGACAATACATTTCACATGCTGTTGTGCAAATGGAATAGACAACAGGTGGAAATTATAGGCATTTAGCAAGACACCCCCAATAAAGGAGTGGTTCTGCAGGTGGGGACCACAAACCACTACTCAGTTCCTATGCTTCCTGGCTGATGTTTTGGTCAATTTTGAATGCTGCCGGTGCTTTCACTCTAGTGGTGGCATGAGACGGAGTCTACAACCCACACAAGTGGCTCAGGTAGTGCAGCTCATCTAGGATGGCACATCAATGCGGGATGTGGCAAGAAGGTTTGATGTGTCTGTCAGTGTAGTGTCCAGAGCATAGAGGCGCTACCAGGAGACAGGCCAGTACATCAGGAGACGTGGAGGAGGCCGTAGGAGGGCAACAACCCGGCAGCAGGACCGCTACCTCTGCCTTTGTGCAAGGAGGAGCAATGCCAGAGCCCTGCAAAATGACCTCCAGCAGGCCACAAATGTGCATGTGTCTGCTCAAACGGTCAGAAACAGACTCCATGAGGGTGGTATGAGGGCCCGACGTCCACAGGTGGGGGTTGTGCTTACAGCCCAACACCGTGCAGGACGTTTGGCATTTGCCAGAGAACACCAAGATTGGCAAATTCGCCACTGGCGCCCTGTGCTCTTCACAGATGAAAGCAGGTTCACACTGAGCACGTGACAGAGTCTGGAGACACTGTGGAGAACGTTCTGCTGCCTGCAACATCCTCCAGCATGACCGGTTTGTGGGGTGGCATTTCTTTGGGGGGCCGCACAGCCCTCCATGTGCTCGCCAGAGGTAGCCTGACTGCCATTAGGTACCGAGATGAGATCCTCAGACCCCTTGTGAGACCATATGCTGGTGCGGTTGGCCCTGGGTTCCTCCTAATGCAAGACAATGCTAGACCTCATGTGGCTGGAGTGTGTCAGCAGTTCCTGCAAGAGGAAGGCATTGATGCATTGGACTGGCCCGCCCGTTCCCCAGACCTGAATATATATATATATTTATATATATATTTATATATATATTATGCATGCCAGTCTCTCATGGCTAAGAGTTGAGGAGAGACTGACTGCATCACTTCTTCTTTTTCAGAAACATTAATGTGTTAAAAATCCCAAATTGTTTGCACACACACTTACCCTGCAAGACATGCCACCTGGAGTCTTTTCACATTCTCCAAATCCAGAACAAATTTAGATACATTATTGCATAGAACTCCATTCCATCTCTTATTGCTCAAATTAACAGCAAACCTGGTTTCAAAAAACAGATAAAGCAACACCTCACAGCACAACGCCTCTCCCCTATTTGACCTAGATAGTTTGTGTGTACAGTATGTATTGATATATAGGCTACATGTGCCTTTTTAAAAATGTATGTTGTTTTTTTACTTGAGCTGTTCTTGTCTATTAATGTTCTATATTATGTCATGTTTCATGTTTTGTGTGGTCCCCAGGAACATTAGCTGCTGCTTTCGCAAAAGCTAATGGGGATCCTAATAAAATACAATGAAATTACAATTTGAATGCAACGTGTGTGAACCCCACAGAGTTTTTTTTCTTCCCAAAAGCCTGTCAAATGTAAGATGTATTTTGTGTATCCATTCCAGGTTCCTTTCAGCCCTCTAATGACATGATGCTCAGGTTTTACAGTTACTACAAACAAGCCACACTTGGACCCTGCAACATACCCAGACCTGGCTTTTGGGATCCGGTGGGAAAAGTGAAATGGTAATGCAAAGTTCACCGTAGGAGCATAACAGCAGGAAGTAGTTTGACGGTGGGGGTGCTGCGATGATGGGGGGGGTGTTATAATTATAATAATCTGATAATACTTGTGGAATATTTAAAAAAAAGTTGCTTTATGTTTTCCAGTTTCTTTAAATGCTTTGCAAATGCAACTTATTACTATGTGACAACGGAAAATGTCTATTCATTCCTTTTCAACTCAAATGCTATTTGTCACATACACGTGTTTAGCAGATTTTTTTTTTTTTATTGCGGGTGTAGTGAAATGCAAGGCGCTCTTATCCAGACCAACTTACAGTAGTGAGTGCGTACATTTGTATACTTTTCATGTGTTGCTGCAGCACCCTCCGCACCCACACTTCCCCCAGCTCTGTGTAGGAGTCAAATAAGGTCTTGGAACAGAGATTCTTCACTGGGGTCCTATTTTTATTCTCTGTATTGTAGTCCTTGCAGTTAACTCTCCTATTGCCATATTTTGTCTGATTTATCTCGGGACCTGTTGTGCTGGAGAGCGATCATATGTCAGGTCACCTTCTACCCACTTGGCGTGCGTTGACAGTGCTTACTTGTGTACAATGTAGATTGTTAAAGAAGATGGCTACACTAAGCAAATTCTCTTTTAGGTTTGACACTGAAGCTATTTATAATCGGTTAACTATTAGACTATTAGTGCTTTACCGGCCCTAACTTGTAGAGTTGGCAGGCCAGCTGCTGCTTAGCTCAATGTGCATCTGGGTCATTGACCAAGTGGATACTCTGCTGATAACAAATGTCATGATTATGACATTAGGAATCAGGTTTGAGGAGGTAACTTTGGTTAACTTTGAGTACAACTCGAGATAACCGGTGCAACAAGAGTGGCTCCCTTTTAAGCCAGATACATTTCAATGGCAATGAATCCTTCAGTGGTAACCTGCTCCCGGGCAGGCTAAATCAGGGCTAACTCCATTAATTCGGAATGACGTGTCTGAGCCGCGAGGTGAGGACAAATGGAATCAGATTACATCCCTCTTGCAAAGAATGCGTCATCATCCCCTTCTTTTGAGTAAAATGACTTGATTTTAAACGTTTTATTTATCAAATGTTTTTTTTGTATAATATGTTAGGATTGCTATCACATTTAGTAATGATAGAATGCATTTGAAATGTAATGCACAGTAAAACTTTTATGACTTATTACAATTATTTGTTGATAGGAGTGGGGGAAAAAGGTGCTCGAGCATACCAAAGACGGCTAGACGATAAGTAATAAAATAAGGACCTCATTTCAAAACGCCTGTTTCCCACCATGGTCTGCCGGATTGGCAAAATAACTTTTCTTTCATTTTGATTCAACACAAACTAAAATGTGGCACAGACTCGCCCATGAATTGATGCTTCAGCAGTGTCTCAATGAAGAGTTCGACGAGCCACGTGCGACATGCATGCGCAGTTACAAGCCTGCTAGAGTTAGCGGCAGGCGGACGAGCATTCTCCACCGTCGTTGTACGGATAAAGATGGAATGTGACGCTGAAGCTGGCTAGCTTTAGAAAACCCTGAGAAGATCTAGCTTCCTTTCATAGTATACCTCTCAGAACTATAATGCTTGACACGCTGCCCATGGCTCCTATTTCAGTGTCCATTATGTAGATGACATTTCAAGAATGGAAAGAAAGTTTATTATAATACACAAGATCCTTGGGTATTGCAGTTTTTCTGTCCCTGATAACCTGTATCACATTTTTTCCCAAGGCAATATGCATTTGGAAAGTATTCAGACCCCTTCCCAACATTTTGTTACGTTATAGACTTATTCTAAAATGGATTAAATAAAAAATTATCCTCAACCTACACACAATACCCTATAATGACAAAGCGAAAACAGGTTTTTAGAAATTTTAGCAAATGTATTCAAATAAAAAACAGATATTACATTTACATAAGCATTCAGACCCTTACTCAGTACTTTGTTGAAGCACCTTTGCCGGTGATTACAGTCTTGAGTCTTCTTGGGTATGACGCTACAAGCTTGGCACACCTGTATTTGGGGAGTTCTGCAGATCTTCTCAAGCTCTGTCAGGTTGGATGGGGAGCGTTTCTGCACAGCTATTTTCAGGTCTCTCCAGAGATATTAGATCGGGTTCAAGTCTGGACTCTGGCTGGGCCACTCAAGGAGATTCAGAGACTTGTCCCAGAAGCCACTCCAGCGTTGTCTTGGCTGTGTGCTTAGGGTCGTTGCCCTGTTGGAAGGTGAGCCTTTGCCCCAGTCTGAGGTCCTGAGCACTCTGAAGCAGGTTTTCATCAAGGATCGCTCTGTCCATCTATCCCTTGATTCTGACTAGTCTCGCAGTCCTTGCCGCTGAAAAACATCCCCACAGCATTATGCTGTTACCACAATGCTTCACTGTATGGATGGTGCCAGGTTTCTTCCTGACGTGATGCTTGGCATTCAGGCCAAATAGTTCAATCTTGGTATTGTCAGACCAGAGAATCTTGTTTCTCATGGTCTGAGAGTCCTTTAGGTGCCTCTTGGCAAACTACAAACTGGCTGTCATGTGCCTTTTACTGAGGAGTAGCTTCCATCTGGCCACACTACCATAAAGGCCTGATTGATGGAGTGCTTCAGTGATGGTTCTCCCTCTGGAAGATTATTCTATCTCCACAGAGGAGCTCTGTCAGAGTGACCATCGGGTTCTTGGTCACCTTCCTGATCAAGGCCCTTCTCCCCCGATTGTTTGGCCGGGCGGCCAGCTCTAGGAAGAGTCTTAGTGGTTCCAAACTTCTTCTATTTAAGAATGATGGAAGCAACTGCAACCTTCAATGCTGCAGAAATGTTTTGGTACCCTTCCCCAGATCTGTGCCTCGACACAATCCTGTCTCTGAGCTCTACGGACAATTCCTTCGACCTCATGGCTTGGTTTTTCCTCTGACATGCACTGTCAACTGTGGGACCTTTTTTATATAGACGTGTGTGCCTTTCCAAATCATGTCCAATCAATTGAATTTACCACAGGTGGACTCCAATCAAGTTGTAGAAACATCTCAAGGATGATCAATGGAAACAGGATGCACCTGATCTCAATTTCGAGTCTCATAGCAAAGGGTCTGAATAATGCAAATAAGGTATTTCTTATTTTATCTGTAATACCTTTCCAAAAATGTCTAAACCTGTTTTCACTTTGTCATTATGGGGAATTGTGTGTGGATTGACGAGGAACAAAAAAATATGTTATCCATTTTAGAATAAGGCTGTAACGTAACAAAATGTGGAAAAAGTGAAAGGGTCTGAATACTTTCCGCATGCACTGTACTCCAGGAGACACTTAATGTAGGTGTTATGTTAAACATCTTGTTCTGTCTACATAGGGATGCATGGAGTGATCTGGGAGATATGCCCAAGGAAGAGGCTATGACCGCTTACGTTGATGAAATGAAGCTGGTAAGTGCATACCAGCGTTGGCGTCTATTCTAATACATTGTTGATGAATTCAGGAAGTGAATAGAATTATATTCTTGGATTGACATTTCCTGAGTTCAATGAAGTCGGTCACTTTGTTGATGAAGATCTGTCTGAATTGCATTCAGACAGGATCACTTGGACGTCAGTGGACACTAAATGTGTTTGTTGTGGTATTTAAACAACAGATCCTAGAGGGCATGCCCTGTACAGATGAGGTAGAGCAGCTTCTAAAGGTGCTGGGCCCGTTCTACGAACAGGTGGAAGAGAAAAAGCAGATACATCAGGTGTCAGACCTGTCCGCAGGTACTGTAACTCCCTTTCTAATTTGATTTCATATGAATTTGATTTATTTCATTTGGAATGTCTTCCATTTTAACATATCCATTTCTATCATGTGCTAAGCTCGTTTGACAAGGTTTGCTCGGCAACTTGAAGGCAAGTGTATGGACATGTATCATTTAACCACAATGACCTGCCCCATAGTTATGTCTGGTGTGGTAGTTCTGTATAAATACATTTTAGTTCATGTTTTTTTTAGATACATTTTTGCTTTATATCGCCTAGTTTGGCTAAATTTGAATTTATCTCCTCGTTTAGCTAAATTAGAATTGATCTCCTCATATGTCTCCTAGTATATCTTCTAGTTTGGCTAAATTAAACTAATAGTAACATATAGTTTTAATAACGTTGTAACACTGTTGTTGCTATGCGGCAGGTTTTGGAACCATGCTAACATCAGCACCTTCAAAAAGTGTCACAAAGAGCCTCATTAGGACAATGGAAATGAATGGCACTTTGGAGACACGGCAACCCAGACAGGCTGTTGAACCTCCGAAGCCCAAAGCCATGGCACTGAAGGAACAGGGGGAGGAAGAGGAGTTTGAGTTTGATGAGGAAGATGAGATGGAGGATAGAAAATTAGAAATTGTTGAGATAAAAGAGGTGAAAAAAGGTATATGTTGTCGAACATTAAAAAATGTAAAAAAATAAGAAAGGAAAACGTTAAGCAGAAATGATTATCTTGTAATAATATTTTTATTTTATTTTTTATCTTTCATTGAAAAAAGCCTCAGTCCCACAGCCGAAGAAAAATGGCTCATCCAGGAGACCTAAAGTACCCCTGTCCAATGGTAATGTGTGGAATGGAGTGGGCCACCTCCCCAATGGGACCCATACTTCCAAGGCTGCACTGAACAGTGAGGACTCAGAGGAGGGCCTCACCAACAGCACCCTGCCCTTGGAGCCCCATGTCCAAGTCAACGGCCACCACGCAGGTGGGTACCACTGGTTAAAGTTGCATCGACGACAGCAGGGCCCTCCAACCCTGTTCTTGAAGAGCTACCCTCCTGAAGGTTTTGGCTCCAACCATAATCTGGCGCACCTGATTTTAATAATTAGCTGGTTGATAAGCTAAATCATGTTAGTTATAACTGGGGTTGAAGGGAAAATTGACAGGAGGCTAGCTGTCCAGGATCAGGGTTGTAGTGCCCTGGACAACAGTGACATACTGTAGTGAAGGGCAGGGTTTCCTAAACTTGGTCCTGGGGCCCCCTATGGGTGCATGTTTTGTTTTTTTCCCTAGCACTACACAGCATTCAAATAACTAAAGATTGATGATGAGTTGATTATTTGAATCAGCTGTGTAATGCTAGGGCAAAAAACAAAACCTGGTGGAGGGAAAGGGAAAATACCTAGTCAGTTGCACAACTGAATGGATTCAACCGAAATGTGTCTTCCATGTTTAACCTCTGAATCAGAGAGGTGGGTGGGGGGGTGTTGTTAACTACCTTGGTTAGAATGTTGTTCCTACATTGCCATCGTCTACGCTTTGAGTTCTATTCATAGCCGCCAGATTATGAATAGTAAATTGCTCTTCACACTAACATTACTTTTTATTTGTTGTAAACACAAAAAGGTAGGAGCTCTTTCCCTGCGGTAACCAATAGGTATTTCGGGCACCATAGAAAAAGATAGAAACTAACAAATCCGGTTGCATGATGGAGATTACATTTGTGTATTGTTGTAACGTATACCATAGATATACAGACTTAGCTATTATATTAGGCCTTGAGGTTTTTTTTATAACAGAACTGAGTATTGAAATTGGATACAATTCACAATTGTCTTTGATATCCACTATGCAGAATATCAACATTGCTCGTTTCAACAAGAATCAGGCCTTATAGGCCTAACCCAGATCCACCATTAACCAGATGTCCATAAAAGGTTTAAAGATGGATTGTCAGTCCTCTGTAGATTAGCACCCTGCCTGCCCACAGTGGGCGGTTGTTCTCATGGATCCTTGGCCATGTGATCTGATAAGCTGCTCAGCTTTACTCCCAGAGCTGTTGCAACTCTGCATTTCCCTAGGAACAGCCACAGACTCCCTGCTCTGATGGATTGCCATTACATTATGCTCCTAAAAGCTGGTCTATGGTCAGTTGTGTTCCTATTACTTTCACCTCTCACCAACTCATTACATCAAATTAGTGATCACCTTGAGAAAGGATGTATTTGGAATGTGGAACACACAATATGATGCGAATGGAGGACAGGCCTCTGCTATGATTGCATTTGTGTGCTAGCGGGACTGATTAAGAAGCAACAAACTTCTCTCTGAGGGAAGGTCCCATATGGCTATGAATCTGACCTGACCTGTATGGGACGGGGTACTATTTGTTCCCATAGATCTCGACGCGGATGTATTCAGGCCCTATCGCGTGGCCAGTGACTCAGACAGCGAGGTCTACTGCGACTCCATGGACCAGTTTGGCCTGGAAGAGGTAAGAAGCAAAGTTGACACCTAGTCAATTACACAACTGAATGTATTCAACCGAAATGTGTCTTCCCGCATTTAACCCAACTCTTCTGAATCTGAGGGCACAAGCACAGTGTACAGACAATGCAAGTACACAGAGCATTTCCAAATCCTCATGTATGTGTGTTTTGGTCCAGGGCTCTGGGGCACAAACTGACCGCTGTCTGGAGCTGGATGAGGAGCATGGGGAAAAGGGGGAGAGTAGTGGAGGGGCCAGTGTGGCGGGCATCCAGTGTGGCGCGGAGAATGGGGAGACTTGTGGAGGGGCCTCTCCGAGACAAAGACTGAATGCAGGCAGGCCCAATAGCTCCCTGGTCAGGAGAGAACGAGGTACAGTGTGTGTGTGCGTTTAGGCCCTGTCTTACTTCTCTTTTTACCTACAAGTGTGTGTCAGTGTTTACACCTCTCTTCCGTGTTTGCGTGTTATAGGTTCTAGGTCTTCAGGGCACAGTCCAGGTGCCCAGAAGGCCTTGCAGGGTAGCGGGGGGGACGGGGAGCGGTGGGGGGGCGCGGGGACACCAGGAGGCAGTCTGAATGAGCAGATTGTAGTGGTGCTGGCCAGACTGCAGGAAGACATGCAATGTGTCCTGGAGAGACTGCACACACTGGAGGCCCTCACTGCATCCCAGGTCAGAGACCCACATTTAGCAATTGAAGTATATTACATAGCCTGTTGATAGTGACTGCTGTGGAAAGGGTATCTAATAGCAAACCGGCAGTTATGCAGTACCTAAACACCTCAATATTTTGTATTCATTCTTAATACTTCAGGATTTTGGATCATGACTTTAAGATGGACTGTAACTATTTAGGTATGTTATAAGTACTAATTTGTTTTGTACCTTCTCCCTTATCTCTACATGTCCTCTAGGCAAGGTCATCGGTTCAACCATACCCACCATCACCCCTGGCAAAGAATAGTAAGGTACGGTGTGCTGCCTTTACTCTCTGCCAACATTTAATTTGGACTCACATCGTCATAGACTAAAGATGCCCTTTGGTTTTAGGGATGTTGTGACCTTCAGTTGGATCACTTTTTATTTATCCTCTGTCCTCTAGAAACCATCCTGGTGGCCTTTCGACGTGTCTCCCAGCACTGTAGCCTTTGCTGTTGTGTGGCCATTTGTGGTGCAGTGGCTTATACGCCAATATCTTCAACGTAGGAGAAGGTAAATTGTATAGCCAGATGGGGATATTCTAAAATAACTAAGTCGATTGTATTTTTTGTGTAAATTGAGACATTTTGTTACATTTATGTTAGTTGTTCATCCATTCATGATTCTGCCTCTGATACTCTCTATATGTGGATACTGTAGCTCTATCAAAATAATATATTGTTTGATAGAGGCTTGTACTTAGTAAGAATGTTTTCTTGTCCCCACTATCAGACGAATCAATTGAAAAATCTCCCAGCCCAAATACACAAAGTGACGAGAAGATTCTCAGCAGTCTTTGGTTTGTTCCGGCACCTCCTTTATGCTTTCCCCCACACCTCTGTAACTCTAGCTTTTGCGCTATGAAGATTGCACTCGGAGTAGTGAGTGGTGGAAGCCTCGCAAGCCACTAGCACTAGAATTTAAATCAAAGAGAAATGTGAATGTATTGAACCACAGCTTGTAATCGTGCAAGCTTTTTTTGAGATGATAGGCTACAATTACTTTACTACATTAGTAATTATTTTGCTCTCAAGAAATGACTAGGATTTAACTTGGGAGGGAAAGTTATTGTTTGTGTTTCTTGATTATGGCATTGTTCGTTGATAGATCACAATAGTTTATTTTATTGCAAGTATGCCGAACAACTTATGGGCATTATAAGAACTATCTTATCTAACTTGTCCTGCAAATGCCTGCCATGGACATAATGCAATATATCATAATAGTTTCTTAGGCAATGCTGCTAATATATTGTGATAACTGTCGGTAGATAAAGTGTATATATGATGTATTCTTTGAAAGGTACATTTAATTCTGAAAATGTATTATTTCTAATAACATGAAATGAAAATTAAGGCTTTGTCTTTGGTTAACCAGGTTGTTGTACATTAAGTTAGGTTGTACATGACTTCTAAATGTTTTATCCAGGATGTGAATGGTTCATATTTTGTAACATACTTCATATCTGATCATGTTTTTATACACATAGCTTGTGTATTTTCTGAAT
The DNA here is from genome assembly GCF_023373465.1 of Oncorhynchus keta. Classification (NCBI taxonomy): domain Eukaryota; kingdom Metazoa; phylum Chordata; class Actinopteri; order Salmoniformes; family Salmonidae; genus Oncorhynchus; species Oncorhynchus keta. The sequence goes on along the minus strand of NC_068424.1, from coordinate 26,082,657 downwards.
TTCATCAACCCATGATAAAGTGCCTCGCCAATGTAAGTTACGCTACGGTTCTGGAGTATTGTAGTTATGTTCACTTTCAAGTTAAACATCTCAACATTGGACCAAATTCTTTCAAAAAATACAAGAACCAGCTGGATGAGAAATGCTCATTGGACACACAAAAAAAATGTAGGCCGATCCATCCTACACCTTGTTTACAGCAGTGAAAAGCTGTATGAGGATTTTCAAATTCAAACCGAACATAGTGCTTTCTTCTCTAAGGCAGTGTTTTCTAACTCCAGTCCTCGAGTACCTGCACCAGCACACATTTGTGTTGTAGCCAAGCACACCTGATTAAACTCGTCAACTAATCATCAAGCGCTCAATGAGTTGAATCAGGTGAGTTTGTGCGGGGCTAAAACCCAAAACAACGTGTGCTGTTGAAGGTACTGGAGGACATGGGAAACACTGCTCTAAACTGTATGCTTTCGAACCAATCATAAGATTTATCTTTCTCACTTTCTTTAAAGGGCCAATGCAGCATTTTTTCCTCTATAAAGTCATTTATGGATAACAATTAAGTACCTTACTGTGATTGTTTTCAATTTAAAATAGTTTTTTTTAAAAATAGCATAAATTGCTTCTTAGCAAAGAGAAATTTCTCAAGCAAGAATTTTTCTAAGGAAACTGAACATTTGCTGTTATTGGCAGAGGTTTGGAACTTTATTGGTCTAGTAACTAATTTAGCACCAGGTGACGTTATCAGGCAGGCCAAAACCCCAGCCCACCAAAACAGGCTGTAATTTCAGGTAGTCTTTTCAAACAGCTCTTACACTGAAAGGGCATTATAATTTTCAGTACTATTCCAACTTCAGTGTGGAAATATAAAACAGGAAAATCAAATTTTTTAGATTTGTTTTTACTGTCCTTTTAATAGCAATAATCTGATGTGTAAATGTGGTCATGTATGGCATCTGTTTCAAATCTGTTAGATTTAAAAACATTGAATTCATGTAGTATACATTGTTTAAAAATAGCTGTACAGTCCAGATTAATGCAATATTTTAATTGCATTCAAATGTACTGCATACGATTTACATTGGCAGTAGAGCTGATGCTCTTTTCAGAGCCATTGATTTGTTAAATACATTTTCTACTAAATCTAAAGCGCTCTCATTTTCTGCCTTAGGGGTAGATGGTTGTTTGCATGTGATCTGTCATCCAAGGCATGAAAAGTTAATAAAGCATTTTGATCTGTTTGACTGAAAACACATTCCTCTTATGAAGGTTCACAACACACACAAGATCCGACCACGCAAATGTTTGTTCTTCGTGTATCATGGGAAAAAAAAAAAAAAAAAATTGCAATCACTTCACACATCATTTTAATTTGTACATTTTCCCTCATAAGAACGTTTAAAAAAGTTTTAAAAGATCCTACAAGAAATCAATATTTTGGAGAGTATCCATACAGATTTAGTGTATGTGACCTGCATGAAGATGAAATCAATCATAGTGGTCACTTTACAAATGGCAGGCGCATAAAAGAGCAGTGAAACATGGTGCTACGTGATATAAAAAGACAGTTATGCCGTTAAGTTGACAGACAGTACAAATATTCAACTCACACACAAAGATTTAGAAATATATTAATCCTATTTTCTTCTTAACCAACTAGAACTCCAAAACAAAACTCAATAGGGGACCTGCCCAGCCTACATAACAGTAGGGAAAACACTGCAGTGATGCATGGTAGAGGATGAGGGATAGAGAAACCATAGTGAGGAACAGTCGGGGTACAACAGGGTGGGGTCAATTCTGTTTCAAGTCAGAAAGTAAACTCAATTCCTAATTTTACCAAATTAAAAGGAATTGGAATTTCATTGTACTTCCTGAATAGACTGGAATTCACCCCAATGCTGGTGTACAAACCTACAGACTGAATCCAGACATGACTAGGTGCTGGGCAGTGTTTCTAGCATCAAAGTATGACGTGTCTGTTTCGTCCTCCGGCTGGGGGATGAAGGGCATTGTCTGGTTCTGGAGGTTATCCCAGTCCAAACCCGCAAAGAGAGCGTGGCTCCTCAGTTCTGATGCAGAAAAAAATATGGTTGTAGCAAAAACATTTAACTATCAATCAGATTGGCATCCATGAAATTGTATTATTACAGTTTGGTTACACTGAACTGCATTTAAATTGGGCAAAGAAAACCTTACCTTTGAGGCCAGCCCGTTTGTTCATATCCATGGTGAGTAAGAGCTCTATGGCATTCCGGGAATTGTGGGATAGCTCCTCATCACCATCAGGCCATGGGATATCTGAGATACAAAAATAACTAAATAAGCAATTTTGGTGATATAAAACACTGAACTGCATTTTACTTTGCCATAAAGGCCTTTGTGTCACACTGATAACAGAAGCAATAAACAGCCACAGCTGCTGCTGATATCTACCTCTGTTGAGAATATTCTGGAAGACAAGCTGAGGGGTTTCGTCATTGAAGGGGGGCACACCGGTGAGGAACTCAAACAGACACACACCCAAGGCCCACCAGTCAACCATGTAGTCTGAGGGGGGAACAGATAGTCACTTTTCTTAGGTACCAGTACTGTAGTGTTACTGTGCTATTTTCCTGTTAGGCTGTGCCTCTATTCTACAGCGGTGGAAGCAGGAACTGAGTTAGACAAATCGGACAACATTAAGCTTAATGTTTCGATGTAAAATTTCAGATAATTGTCAGATCCACGCACTTCTCAATTTAATGATTGTGGACGATGTTGAAATTGTGTATTGCTTGCTAACATTATTAAGTCCTAAATAATCATTTGCAATAAATGACATCTTACAAATTGTAATCCAAACCAATATTTTTTCTGACAAATTCTTTCCAACATTAGATCCACACCTTGGCACCAAACATCATATTCCAGGACAAAACACATACCAATGTTAGAAACATGACAGATTTCATCAGCTTGAAAATATGCCTTTATAATAGGGCCCACCTGGAAGTCACCAATGTTAGTCCTCCACTGACATGACTTTCCCTAGACTCTTCAACACCATGCCTTAAAATTGGCTTCCCATTAGAATTTCCCTCAATTTAACCCCAACATGGGTCCACACCAACCCAATACAAGGGGCCAGAAGCAGCAATTACAATAGGGAATCAGAACCGGCATTTTGCAACCTACCCACGTAATATTGAAACAGGCAGCCATTTCCTGTGGTACTAGACAGTGAATGCAGGGAAGCTGAAAGCACATGCATTTCCCTGGCAGTTAGCAAGGTTACGATCAACTTACCACAATTAAGATATCCTGAAACTAAAAAAATAATTTATACCTTCATGTAAAGTTGTTAAGATGATGACAGAAATTATACCAACATGCATACAGAAATATTTTGAATCCCCCCCCCACTGGCACCCTCCCCAGTGTAATCTCTTACCATGTGGTATCCCCAATAGCAGCTCTGGGGCTAGGTAGTCTGGGGTGCCTAAAATCGGTACTCCCTCCACAGGTACCGGAGCACGTCGGACACTCTTGGGGGTCCTGAATGGAGTGTGGGATGTTGTCATCGTCTGTGGGGTCTGAAAATAGAAAACAAATAATAATAATAATAATAAAATAACTGGGATAAAACAGTGTTGTGTAATGTAGGTTCCCTGAAAAAAAGAAGCTATATTCAGGTCATACATTTGAACGTAGCCATCACCCCTGAGCCTCGACTCAGTAGATCTACCTGATAGAGGGAGCTGTTGGAGTTGGGTCTCTTCTGGACTGGTGTGACAGCAGCAGGCATACTGTGGTAGGAGGCTGAGGTAGCCATATCCATGGCCTCCACTGAGCCCAGGCTGAGGCGTGAGTTCCACGACATGTTGGAGCGGTTGATGGAGCTGCAGTAGCTCCGGAAGGCCACCATGTTCCTGGGCTTGAGGAACGAGGGTGACTTGGTCACGCTGGGGTCCAGCTCGGGGACTCTGTCAAGGAAGGAGCGTTTGGATACGCCTCCTCGCAGGGTGAGCATGTTACCCGGCAGTGCTGTTCCTATACTAGCGAAGGTGGGTGGCTGAGGTGGCAGTGATATTTCGCTGTTGTCTAATGCCAAATGCCCTTCTTTGGCACTATGAGTCGACCACTTTGGGGTTGGGCTGTTGACATTGATGGACATTTCATGAACCGACCCCTCAGAGTCAATGCTCGGGCTGCTGCTCAGCTCATGGTCTTCACCAAAAGACCTGCCCTCAACAAAGACCCCCTCTGCTAGGTCATCCAACTCACACAGGAGGTTTTTAGTCACAGCAATGGGACTGGAGCGTTTGGGCACCTGTCCTTTAGCAGTCCCTTGACCCTTAGATCCAAACTCCTCCAAATGAACATTGGCAAACACCCCGGTCAGACCAGTACGATACTTCAAAGCCACTTCTGGGACCCCAGAACACCTCTGGTACTCCGAGTCTCTCTTCTTGGAAAGCGATTCCAACTGCTCAGGACTTTTCTCCACCTCCTCAAACCCTCTCTTTACTGCTGAAGTTACCCCAGACTGGACTTCCATTGGTTTCCCTTTGGTGGCACAGATACTTTCAGCTCCAGAAACATTGCCTCTGATTGGTTGAGAGAGTTCAGGCTTCTTGGGTGGGGCAGATTGCTCCACTTTGATAAACTGAAGCCTCTTTCCAACATGGGGTTCCTCTTTGGCATTCCCGGACAGTTCTCCGGTACTGGGTTCTTGGTGGAGCTGTCCACGTAGTTCCAAGTTGTCCAACGATGCCAGGGCAGAGCCCTGGCCCAGCATCCTAATATCAGAGGTCACCTTTCCTCCCGTTTGTCCACTTGCATTCCTACCATATAGGTATGGCACGTTCTCAATCTCCTTCTAGAAAAGGAAACGGAATACAGTAACAAAACGGAATACAACCTACATATCTTCTAATAAACAATGACCCACAAATACAGATATTTGAAAACAAAATGTTTATTTGCTACTGGCTTGACCTGCTCCAGCTCCCATAGTGGGCTGACACCTCCCTCAGAGTCAGTGGTGGAGGGGAAGATGCATGATTGGCTGCCGCCTGTGCTCATGGTGTCAAACCTCCTCCTGGACTTGAGCAGCCTGGGAGTCAGGCTCTTGGCCAAAGCATATGGGCTGAACACACAGCTGTTGGGTCCTGAAAAAACAAAACAGACTGATTAGAACCCGTTTGAGGGAACAGAATCCACTTTCTCCTCAGGACAGGTTTGACTACATATCTGCCCTCTATAGATAAAGATGAAAACCTGAAACACAGTGTGGTTTGCCGAGGTAGAATTGAAGAGACATACCCAAAGTCTGGCTAAGGCAGACAGGGGAACGCAGGTATTCCTTCTGTCTCCTCAAGGGCGAACTGAGCGAGTTTTTCCGCTGTTCAATTTTCCCACATGACATAGGGCTAAACACAGCCGAGCCGCTGCTGTGCCGCTTGCCCTCCACTGCTGGCGTGTTCTGTGTTTGATGTGATGAGAGAACAGAATAAATGTTTAATCTGGCAACAGGAAACAACGTACTGTATCTGCACAAACCAATCATATCACACATATTATCATTACTGAGGTTTTCTAAATGAATAAATATTTAAATACAATTAACTTTACTCACAAGTCCAAGAGAGCTGATCAAAGACAGGACTTGACCAGGGGTGCGGAAATAATCTTGTTTAGGCATTGCCAAAGATGGGGTTGTCATGATATCTGCAAGACTCAATTCTGTGAGGAAAAGGAATTCAAATGTAAAACACAACAAAAGCCTGCAAGCAGATGGAGATGTATGCGTTCATTAAGTGTACGCTATAGTGCCCATACCTCTGTCAAGCTTGACTTTGGAGAGGCCAAAGTCTGTAAGCTTGATGTGGCCTTCATTAGACACAAGCATATTGTCCGGCTTTAGGTCCCTAAAAGATTGAACAGAATACAAAACCCAATTATACTAAAATGTGAAATAGACACAAATATTTTGAAGATGAGTAGTTATAAAAGTACCTGTGGGTGATTCCATGGCGATGGAGGTAGTCTAAAGCACGTGCCACCTCTGAAATGTATTTCACTGACATGTCCTCATCAAAATACCCATAGATGTGAAGAAGTGATTTCACATCCCCTCCAATAAGGTATTCCATCACCTGTGGATAAACATGTACAGAGGCAATATACCAAAGTCAAGTCAGGGACATGCGTCACTCACTGTTGTCATTTGTATTTTTTAGGGCCACATACCAAATACACTTTTGTTGCTGATTGGAGACAGTAGAATAGGTGCACGACAAAGGGACTTTTGCTGAGGGCCAATGCGTCCCGCTCTGCCTTCATCTGATCTGCCATATTTTTGTCGCGCATGTCTGCTTTCTTCACCACCTGGAGGAAAGTGAATAGCCAGTAAAGTGTTATTATCCTCAAAGGTCAATGTAAGTTAGGTAAATAAAAATATATATATTTAAAACAAGTTAAATGCTTTCCAACTCCTTTACATTAACAGCGGTTACTGATGGTTCGCCCCACTTCAAATTCGAAATGCTCTCGAGCAGATGCATAGCAGTGGCAAAATGTTGATCACTTGCCTTGATTGCATATAAGCGTGCATTGCTTTTCTTCCGTGCAAGGTAAACCTTTCCAAAGGCACCACGGCTGATGGGCTTCAAAACAACGAAGTCGTCGATTGAGGCAGGTTTTGGAATATCGGATACCTTCCCATCTGCACAGGAAAGGGAGCACGCGCCCTGCTTTTCACCCGCATCCATAGTTGGCACCTACTAGCAGCTAACGTTAGCGTAACTTTTGCAACTCTTCAAGGGGAATACATCCTGAGAGTAATTAAAAACAAAAATCGTGCATGCAATTAAACTAGTAAGCTGTTACAGTTCAAAATACCGATATGAAGTTTTATGACACAAATCTTTTCACTAACCTGACAGACAAGACAAGGCGCGGTTTGTTTTGAAATTTGAAATCCGCTCACAGAAATAGGGGTCCTGCGTGACGTACTATTCGTGGCCAAAGATAGTGCCTATACGAATATAAACACTTGAAATGCAGATCACTTCAAAGGCAGATTTGGCCAAATAATAAATGTATGAATTAATCAATGAATACACAATTGAGTTTTTGGGCCATCTTATTTCTAGAGCTACTCTGCTAGAATAATTGGCATCAGGCAACGGGTAGGACACCTAGTATCAAAATAATATGTTACGTCATACATATTTTGAATGCTGTTTGTTACGAATGTTGCCAACATAGAGAGTATTAAAAACAATGTTCTCCCTCCTACAATGAGTCAGGGGTTAATAACGCTGATACCTAAAGCCTAAAAAAGAAGTGCTGCTCATCGATAACTGGCGTCCAATCTGTCTTCTTAATAATGACTATAAGATTATAAGCCTTACTACTTGCAAAAAGAATTAAAGAAGTCCTGGATGCAATCATTGATGAAACACAGTCTGGCTTCACGAGGAACAGACATATTTCTAACAATGTCAGACTAGTATTAGACATACTTGACTACTCAGACCTAATAACTGAGGATAGCTTCATATTATTTTTAGATTTATATAAAGCATTTGACACAGTAGAGCATCAGTTTCTCTTCCACTCCCTTGAGAGACTTGGCTTTGGGGATTTTTTCTGTAAAGGCTATTAAGAACATTTGAACATCTTGGCCATGTTCTGTTATAATCTCCACCGGCACAGCCAGAAGAGGACTGGCCACCCCACATAGCCTGGTTCCTCTCTAGGTTTCTTCCTAGGTTTTGGCCTTTCTAGGGAGTTTTTCCTAGCCACCGTGCTTCTACACCTGCATTGCTTGCTGTTTGGGGTTTTTGGCTGGGTTTCTGTACAGTACTTTGAGATATCAGCTGATGTACGAAGGGCTATATAAATACATTTGATTTAAGACGCTCTATTCAAATGGTAACAGCTCTATCAAATTGATATATGGCACCTCACCTAGATTTGAGTTAAAGAGAGGAATTAGGCAAGGTTGTCCTATCACCCAACTTCTTGCAAATTCTTTAAATAATAGTCCTTTACAAGGTATTTCCAAAGCTGGTAAAGAAATGATTATAAGCCAGCTGGCTGATGATACTACACTTTTTCTGAAAGACACTAACCAAATTCCCATATCGATCAATGTGATACAATCCTTTCCGAAAGGTCTGGTCTATATCTTAACATTAATAAATGTGAACTCATAGCTGTCAAAGATTGTGTGACACCTTCATATTATGGTGTTCCAGTAAAATAAGAACTTACATATTTAGGCATAACCATTACAAAGGATCAGAAATCTAGAGGCTTCATAAATTTTAACCCTCTTAAAAAAACCCAGAAGAAGCTAAATCAATGACTACAGAGGGACTTATCTTTAAAAGGTCTAACATATGGTGCTCTATCTTTATATCTTGACAGTAAAATAAGCAAGGAGAGAGACCAGATGCTTTTCAACTTTCTTTGGAGAAACCGTACCCATTACATGAGGAAAACTGTTCTAATGAACACTTATGACAAAGGTGGACTGAGTTTTCTGGACTTTACTACTTTACATAATACTTTTAAGACCAATTGGATAAAACAATTCCTAAGAAGACCCACTTCTATCTGGAATTTTATTCCTCATCATGTCTTCTCTACTTTTGGTGGCCTTAACTTCATGTTGTTCTGCAATTAGAATATTGACAAAGTTCCAGTGAAACTTGCTGCTTTTCATCGGCAGGTTTTCTTGTCATGGTCCTTAATTTATAAACAATTTTTCTCCACACAGATATTATATATGGAATAATCGGGATATATTGTATAAAAATACTTTTTTGTTTTTATTGGTTCCAAAATAATATCATATTGGTGAGACAACTGGTAAATGTAGAGGGTCTTTTACTCAGTTATAAAGAATTCTTATCACTTTACAAGGTCCCTGTAACACCTAAAGATTTTGCAATTGTTTTAGATGCCATTCCCTCAGGTGTTGCTATGTTATTCAGGAACGTGTCAAGACCTGACCCTCAGAGCCTACCTTCTATTGACCCTGTTGACTCATCAGTAGGAAAGATTTGTTCCTCTTTTGGTCCATTCAACAACAGAGCGATATGAACCTTGTTTCAGCAGGATGTTGTATCTTTGCCTTTTGTCATGCCTTATTGGAATGGATTTATTGATAATATCTGTTGGAAAAAAGTTTGGATGTTGCCACACACATACCTACCTACTTGTTAACAAAATTAAGGAAGTTTCCTTTAAAATTATTCATAAATCAGTCGTAGGGCCATGGCCATTCATACTATACTGAATACCAGTGTGACTGTTAATGTGGATATATTCAATTAAACAACCATTTTGTACTATTTTTCTCACTTCCCCTATGTCAGATTGTTACTATTACTGCTCTACACACTGTATGGTTTGAAACAACATGATTTGTTCAAGGTATACTACAGTTATTATAGTGTAATAATAACCAGCAACATACACAGTTAAAAACGATTGTAATAAAAACAAAAAAATCAATCTCCACTCTACAAAATTATCCTCATGGCTGCCTCTCTCCTGCATGAAGTTAACACATACAATACACCCTCTAGACTTAAGCTGTTATCATTTCATCAGAGATCATATATTACTTTTTTTGTAGACTGTTTTCTCTGCTACCACACGGCAAGTGGTAACTGAGCGAGAGTCTAGGTCCAAAAGGCTCCCCCCATGTGACAAATAAAATGCAATTTGATTTGATAATTGCAATTGAGTCACACTATGACAGACCATAAACTCAGACCATCAACTCTATGAGCTTGGAGAGGCACTTCTCACTATCTTACCTGTTTGTGTGTGGCCTCTCTCTCTCTCTCTCTCTCTCTCTCTCTCTCTCTCTGTCTGTTCTGGGTATCCTCATGGCTGCCTTTCTCCTGCATGATGTTAACACATGAAAAACACCCTCTAGACAAAGGGATGAGTAACTTTATAGGGGTCTGCAATACCCACATCCATACCCGCACATGCAGTCGCAGCTGGCAGTAGCCTTTGGGGGCCTTAAGCAAGTAAGCAAATACATTTAACTGCCCCCCCTGACAATGGAGAGAAGGAAAAAAATACCGTTTTAGAGTTCAATTCCATATTTCCATGGGAAGGAGAGAAGATTTTGCAATAGTGTAACTCACAGTGAAAAAATGTCAGTCTTACAGCTAATTTCTTGCAAGTATAGCCGGTTGATTATTATTGGGATAAGTCTTGTCCTGGATGCAGAAGTGAGCAATTTCCACAAGCCAGCTACAAAATCAAAATAGGCAATACTGTAAAAAAAATAATGTTTTCTGTTGTTGTTGCTTTTTAGTCTTAATTTAAGTTTAGAATTAGACATGAGTGTTAGCAGTGTGGTTAAGGTGAAGGTTAGGGTTAGATTTAAAATGGATGACTTTGTGGCTGTTCCAGCCAGTGACCATCACTGATTCACGACGAAAAACGCTAACCTGCACAATTCTACACATTTTGCCATATGGTGTGGAGCCTGAAGATAAATATTTGCAGTTTTGAGAGTGACTAACAAAATAAATGGGGGCTACCCGGTCGGTAATTTGATCATGATTACTACAAGTTTAGATAGCTGGCTAGACTAATTTACCAATCTAAAACATTTTTGCTGATATGGGCTATTTGAGTGAGTGTCAGTAGCTAAGTTTCCATCCATTATGCGACAGATTTTCATGCGAATATTCTTAAATCTACATAAAACAATGTGTATTTTCCCACCAGAGACGTGTTTCCATCAAACGGACTTTTTGCGGATAAAAGGCTGTGTGTGATGGCGTAATGCACATAAAAATAACGTTTGCTATAGTCCCATGTACCGAATGAAAAATACAAGTTAAATGAGTTTCCATCACATTTTAAAATCTACCTATGGTTTTGTCACAAATACTGTTGCGTTATTTTTGCAAATGTGCCCACTCTGGTCTTGGCACCATAGCCAGGGGAAGTAGTTTGGGGGTGAGGGTGCATGTGCTCTAGCCAACATCCTGCAGATACAGTGTGTGTAGGCTATCTACATTATGAGATTATTATGGATAATTATTTGTTGTTGTCAAACAGCAGCCAAGCATCGATCATAATGTCACCGGAATAATATCCTCAATATTTATTGGAAAGAAGCATCAAGCTCATCACCTGGCACATTCACCACCCGGTTCATCATAACTTATTTTATATGTAGCCTAATAAACTGCATGATTTCCCGAGTTGTAGTGGGACGACCACACAACATACATTTATTTCGATATGATGGTTGTTATATCAATATTTGGGCATAAAGACTTTTCCACTGCCATTTCTCGCATAATTCATTTTCCGACCACATAAATATCCCACCATGTCGAACAAACAAGCTGTCTGTCGGCATTTATACAATTGTACCGTCATTTAATGTTTCCATCGAGTTTAGAACAACTGGGACCTCGGAAATCTCCGACATCCGACTTCAGTACGTTCAAAACAACTGGGAACTCGATTTGAACTCGGACCTCTTTCTAGAGCTCCGACTTTCCCACCTGAAGATCACTGACGTCATGATTTGACCTCGTATTTTTTCAAGTTCCCAGTTGTTTTGAATGCTGCATAAGCATGACATAATCATGTTCCAACAATGATTTAGATATCCATATTGGCACTCCCCCACTGTTGTAATTCTTGGGGGGGTATAGAAATGCATGTATTATTGTCTGCCAGGTTATTCTATTACAAACACCTTAATACATACATTTTAATTATATTATGCAAGCTAAATTAAAACATCTCTGAAGCTGGAGACTCTTACCTCCCTCACTAGCTTTAAGCACCAGCTGTCAGAGCAGCTCATATATCCCTGCACCTGTACATAGCACATTCATTATATCTCATCCCCATACTGTATTTATTTATTTATCTTGCTCCTTTGCACCCCAGAACCTCTACTTGCACATGCATCTTCTGCACATCCTACCATTCCAGTGTTTAATTGCTATATTGTAATTACTTCGCCACCATGGCCTATTTATTGCCTTACCTCTCTTATCCTACCTCATTTGCACATGCTGTATATAGAATTTTGTATATATATGCCATTTAGCAGACGCTTTTATCCAAAGCGACTTACAGTCATGTGTGCATACATTCTACGTATGGGTGGTCCCGGGAATCGAACCCACTGCCCTGGCGTTACAAGCGCCATGCTCTACCAACTGAGCTACAGAAGGACCATTGTACTGTAGTATTGATTGTATGTTTGTTTATTCCACCGGTGGCAAACGCTATCCAAGGTTTATATACATCGTTGGTTCCAACCGGTAGTAATTTCTTACAGACGTGCGTCACTTAACGTTGTTGACCTTTGAGAAGCCATTTTCATCAGAAAGTACCTAGTTGAGTCACAGGAGAAAAAAAAGGACAGTGCCCAGGAGGAGTTGGTATATTCAGTAACATTGAGGGTCTGTCTTCACATACCAACCCTCAAGTTGCTGTGATAATGTTTTCTTTCTCGACGACGTTCCAGCCACAGGTAAAGCAGTTGACACTCACAGTGATTAGCTATCATAGTTAGCTACTGTTAAAGTTAGCTGACTGATATAACCTAGCTACGTTAGCTAGCTGCTTGAAAGTGCTAGCAGCTAACTAAATGATCTAGATATAAGCGACAACACAGGCAGTTAGCTGTTAAAGTGATATATTTAAGTTAGCTATCCGTAAGTCTAAATGTCTAGTTATCTTATCAAGTTTATTTAGCTAGCTAGCCTGGTACACCAGGCTATAATGCTAACAATGAGGTACAAGTTAGCATTAGCTAGCTGTCACCAGCTGGACCACCGCACCAGACGGTTATCTAGTTAGCCACCAACTTCAGCACTTCGTAGCTAGCCAGTTAACGTAGTTACCAATTAGCGTAGTGAGTCTAGTAACGACGAAGTTAAATTGGCCAGCTAGCTAACGTTAACTAAATACTGTAGCTTAAAATAAACTAGCTAACTAACGTTAGCTTGTAATATACGTTAGGTTAACTAGTTAGCCAACTAGCTCACAAACGTTATTTGGTTATACCATAGTATAATATCAATCAATGGCGTAATCCAGCTATTGCGGTAACAGCATAGCTTGATTTGCACCTTCCTGTGAATGACAATACTGATGTCATAACCGACCACTCTGTCAATTGCATGAGAATGTAGAAAATGTTTAACATAGTATAAATGAATATCCCCAGATGTCAAAACAGGTCAGTTGGTTAACGTTAAAGGGAAGCTACTGACTAGTAGTATATAGATGCATAGCCTACAACTTGACAGTTATCCACACCAGTACTGTTGTTTATCAGAACAATATGCCAACATAAGTCATGTATGTCTCATGAATTTCCAATGACTCAATCTCTCTGGTCTGTCTCCTAGGTAACAAGTCAACTCATTGGCCAACTCATCAATGCCCTTCATTCCCTGAAGAATTCAGCCAGCTCCAAGGCAACAGCTTCTGTCCAGGGTCTGCAAAAAGATGTCCCACCAGAGCAGGACTCACTGCTCACAGAGGTAAACTAAGGGGACTTGGCTGACTTCCGGACCTGCCAACATGCACGCATTTTGCGTACCAACTACGCAATTCTCTGTCCATGTACGAGATCCGAGTTAAAAGTACGCAGAAATGAAACGGGCCTGTTTTTTAAAATTTACATCTTTTTTACATTTTTAATAAAAAAATGTATCCCCTGATTAAATCTAGCATCCCGATTCTCGAGCTGCAACACACAGATATGTACGGAGTTTGTGTAAATGGACATGGGAGATTAATACATCATTATTCGTCATAGCTACCCCGTGTCTGTTTGTTGTGATGCTGAGTTTGCCAACTGTCAGCTGTACGTTAACACATGGACAAATCCCATTTCGACTCCATGTGTTGCGGAAAGGTAAACTCTAATTGTTTCAAGCTAATGTTAGCGAACATAAGATGGACATTCAGTGGGCTCTAAAGTGCCAGCAGTTCACTCTCATTTGCTAGTGAAAGAAATGAAATGCAAATACATTTGTGCGAGTGTGATGTACATTTAATTCTGTGTCCCATTAGTTGTATTTTCCACATAACATTACGAGGATCACGCAACCTGATAGACTGTAACTGTAATTATGATCGACGTCACAAGAAAACATTTACAAAAGTATAATAAAAAAGAAATATGAACATCTTGTCATTAAATGGAGTTGGGATTTTAGAAGACTGCACGATAAAGAATGAGTGAGTGTCCGGTATTAGCTTTCGAGGCAATGCTTCTAAAATACCTTTGCACTAGACTTCAGATTTGATCAATTTTGAAAATCTGAAATGATCTATGCACTGAAAAGAAATACAATAGGCGCCTTTCACATAGGCAGTAACAGCGGACTCTTCTATCGAACAGCGTTCAGATTCGCTTTGCGGTAGCCTACTTAAGCTTTGTGTAGCCAGTTTGCAGTCTGTCGATGCGACCATTTGTTTTTGTTTTCAAAATGGTTTTGCTATGTGTTGATTCGGATCTGTGTCTAAAAAAACAATACTTGTGAGCTGGCCTTAGTGATTGGCACTGTTTGAGAGGTTTGTCTAAGCACATATGCGCATGAAAAACAAGTAAGCATTGGTCCCATGCAATAACAAAATGAGCAGATAATTTAGCAAGTCCTTGTTATTGCAGCCAGTCTGTAAAGCTGTCAGAGGAACTGTTTGCCACAGAGAAGTCTACCCAGATGACCTGCTGTGTAAGGTTAAATCTGCTAGCTACCAGGCAAATCTGTTTAGGAAATGATTTCCTGAACATTTTGAAGGTCTCCAGAAGATTTGTTCTCACCCACTGCTTCCTATCATAGCTTTTTCATTCATATTATGGATAGCATGTTTATTTGATACTGATGCTCTGCTTCAAACATTTGTTCTTATCATATCAGTGACATTTTTTAAATTATTGTGGATAAGACGTTTGTACATGTTGTATCTAAACAAATACCTTGTTTTATTTATTTTTTCATTGTTATTTAACTAGGCAAGTCAGTTAAGAACAAGGCAGTTAAGTGGGTTAACTGCCTTATTTAGGGGCGGAAGGACAGACTTTTATCTTTTCAGCTCAGGGATTCGATCTAGAAACCTTTCGGTTACCTGCTCAACGCTCTAACCACTAGGCTACCTTCCGCCCCATTATTATTTGTTTAATAAATGTTTTAATAAACTCCAAGAATAAAGGCCCTTTCTGTGTTTCTAATTAGATCTTGTTAGTGACTTTTACCATATGTGTAAATGGAATGCCGTCAAAGTATTCCAACCTTTTATGGACTTGATTTGGTGCATTTCTATAATTGCATTCAGACTCAAACAGTGCGTGCATGAGCGTGCAGTAGCAAAAGGGATCCCCAATTCGGCATGTGCTGCGCGCGAGTTGAATCTCCAATTTGCCGCGTGCATCTGGTACTCTAAAAAGTTGGACAGGGTTGGCAGGTCTGCAATATTTTATTTTCCAATTAAAATTAGGGGTTTGGTTAAGCTTAAGGTAAGGGTCAGTCATAGATTTTGGCTAGTCAGGCTATCAATAGGATGCTGGTTAGAAAAGTCCCCTTAGTCTTGCCCATAAAATAAGCCTACTTGGTGGTAAACAGTTATAAGGGATTCCTCTTGTTATACCCTCTGCCTATTTCTGGTGAAACACTGTTGCAGTTCTCCCTCTGACTGGAGAAGCCTCTCAATTTAAACAAGCTGTGTCAACCTTCGCGCTGTAGCTTGCATGAAAGCAGCTTAGCTACACAACTAGCCCAAACCCCATACACTATCCTCAGGAGCCCCAGTTTGACTTTGGACTGACTAACGTGTAACATGCATCATTAGTCTAAAAAAGTTTATATGGGACAAATTCAGGTAGGTTCCTCCCCATTTTGTTCCGTTTGCTTCCTTTAAAATTAAACGTTTTGCAACCGAATGGGTAATTAATACGCCCATGGTGTGTGTATATAGTGCCACCAGATCTTACGGGCTTGGCGTAGCTCCGCAAGCGAATACGTGTCTATGTTGAGGTTAAAGATATAATGTGTGACTTTCACTAAACGTATCAATATCATGATACTTGGCCACTGGGGATAAGTTACAGCTTCATTGCAGATATATAACTCACAGCACTCCAATGTGTTCGTGTTATTTTTCCTCGTCATTTGGCTACAGATCATCATGGCCACTGGAGTCAAACATATTTGCAGATGTTTAGGCTCGTACAAGAGAACTTTCATTATCTGTTGTAACTCGGCCTGAGGAAAGTCCCTTACAAATGCAACGACCTTGTATATTAATAGCATGGAACAACATACGTAACTAACTCTCAAACTCGAGGCGGCATTCTGCCCACTCCCTACAGTTTCAGCCATTAGCTTCGCCCACAACTACCTCACGTGATCTACACGTGAGCTAGTTAAAACGTTTAGAAACGTCAGTAGTCATCACTTGCGATGTGGCTTTTTTTAATCTTTCTTCAGGTAGAAAAGAATCCTAAAATAAAAAAAATATACCCTTACTGTAGCAGTTTTGCACAGATCCATACAGCTATGGGTGCCTCCATCTGACAACTACATTTCTGCTACACTGCCCGTGTTACGCTTACACACAGGTGTTCGGAGCATGCTAGATGACTAATTAGCACAGGTCTTGTCTGTTTTCAATAAACAAGCGCTGTAACATGGAGATTATGGCAGTGTCGGAACACTAACCCTATCAAGGTGTGTATCAATTTAAATGTATGATTTCTCGCTGATTATATACTTCCAAAACCATTCCGAAAGCGACACGTGTTTAATGTTCAAATTGAGCATTGGGGCTCTTAACAAAACTCCCCTGTACAGAAGATGCCTTTGTCCAATGACTCTTATGTGTAATGTAATGAAACTGAGTCATGATCAAGGGCTTATACATAACATAGGTCCCCAGCATTGAGTACTATCTTGTGTTTCACTTGGATGAGTGCCAACATACGTGCTATTTCAGCCTCTTAGGACATTGGTCAAGTAGCCCCATTTAAGTTCAAAGGGTTCAATTTAGCCTTGATCTCAACTTTATTCTATAAACATCTTTTTACTATATTCTATCATTACTGTACTGGATTGCCATCAGACCAAATTATCTACCAAAAGGTGCTACCTTTGACCACTCCCTTTAAATTCCAATTACTATTAAATGAGGGAACAGTAAGCCAGGGTACGTTAAGCCAGGGTACATACGGGTTGCAAAAGTCAACCCCTGTGGTCGTGAGTTGGCTATGCACACACCAATAACAGATCAGGGACCAGGCTAGCTAACGCTAGGTCATTATTACAGTTGTGTACTTCACACTGACTTCCTGTCCCCACAGCCCGCTGTGAACCTGAGGGACCTGGGTCTATCAGACCTGAGGGTGGGACAGTTGGATGAGCTGCTGAACAGGTTACTGCCCTCACTGGGCTCGGAGGACGGCCCAGCAACCTCAAGATGGAGGACGTCCCATGTCTCCGCAGAATCTTTCTTCCACAACAAACATGGTGAGGAGGTTTGTGGTTGGGTGTACACTGAGTATACAAAAGATTAAGAACACCTGCTCTTTCCATGACAACTGACCAGGTGAAAGCTATGATCCCTTATTGATGTCACTTTTTAAATCCAATCACTGTAGATAATCAGATTAAAGAAGGATTGTTAAACCCTGAGACAATTGAGACATGGATTATGTGTGTGCCATTCAGAGGGTGAATGGGCAAGACAAAAATGTAAGTGCCTTTGAACGTGGTGTGGTAGTAGGTGCCAGGCATAGCGGTTTGTGTCAAGGACTGCAACACTGCTGTGTTTTCACTCTCAACAGTTTCCTTTGTATCAGGAATGGTGGTATATTTGCAGTGATATTATCACAAGCAGTCATTAACACTTGTGTATTTGTGGTAATCTTATGTTGACCTTTTTGTATTCATTTCCATAGGGTTGTCAAACACAAAGTTGGGTGTTTTTGGATTGCCTATGTTCCACAGACCAAACCAGAGTCCTCTACAAGTCGTCTGTTCAGAGCTCCAGTACTGGCCTGGTAAGGAACCATAACTGGGGTCCTCATATGTGGAATGGACCCAGCATCCCTCATGGGAATTTTCAAATCAAACTATACATTTGACTTAGTTTTTACCAATCTAACAATACTGAATATAAATATATATTCAAAATGCACACATTTTAAATATTTTACTGATTTAGTTAATAGGAGGAATTGGGCAATTGAAATAAATAAATTAGGCACTAATCTATGGATTTTACATGACTGGGCAAGGGGTGCAGCCATGGGTGGGCATGGTAGGACATAGGCCCACCCACTGGGAGCCAGGCCCAGCCAATCAGAATGAGTTTTCCCCCACAAAAAAGGCTTTTATTACAGATAGAAATACTCTTCAGTTTCACCGCAGGTCTGGATAAGAGCGTCTGCTAAATGACTTAAATGTAATGTAATGTAATGAAGAAGCTGTGGAGGTCCTGGGCTGGCGTCGTTAGACATGGTCTGAGGCTGATTGAACGTGCTGCCAAATTCTCTAAAATAACATTGGAGGCAGCTTATGGTAGAGAAATTAACATTAAGTTATCTGGCAATAGTTATTGGACATTCCTGCAGTAGGCATGACAATTGCACGCTCCCACAAACTTGAGACATCTGTGGCCTTGTGTTGTGACAACTACACATTTTAGTGGCTTTTTATTTCATGCTGTTTAATCAGCTTCTTGATATGCCACATTTGACAGGTGGCTGGATTCTTGGCAAAGGAGAGAGGCTCACTAACAGGGATGTAAATACATTTGTGCACAACATTTTAGAGAAATAAGCTTTTTGTGCATATGGAACATTTCTGGGATATTTTATTTCAGCTCATGAAACTTGGGTACAACACTTTACAAGTTGCGTTTATTTCTGTTCAGTATACGTCATTGTTATTTGAATGGTAAATCTCTTGATAAACTGTGTAAATTAAGACTGCATAGGCCTTCATACAGGTGAATGCATATTCAATAGGAGTGTCTGCATGCATTGAGTTATTGAGCTTGTTTTGGCTGATCAGTGGAGTCTGTCATCTGTAGCACCATAATCTGTTTCCCTTCCATTTGGGACTTGTATTAGCCTACTGATCAACATTTCTGTAGAAGCATCACTCCAGCATGTCACGCCTGCAATCTGACTATTAACGGTCAATTTACGGATATGATTGCAGCTGTTCGGATTAGAGGTCGACTGATTATGATTCTTCAACGCCGATACCGATTATTGGAGGACCAAAAAAGCCCATACAGATTAATCAACCAATTTCTTTATTTTTTTTTGTTGTAATAATGACAATTACAATAATACTGAATGAACACTTATTTTAACTTAATATAATACATCAATAAAAATCCATTTAGCCTCAAATAAATAATGAAACATGTTTAATTTGGTTTAAATAATGCAAAAACAAAGTGTTGGAGAAGTAAAAGTGCAATATGTGCCATGTAAAAATGCTAACGTTTAAGTTCCTTGCTCAGAACATGAGAACATATGAAAGTTGGTGGTTCCTTTCAACATGAGACTTCAATATTCCAAGGTAAGAGGTTTTAGGTTGTAGTTAACCTGTTGATCCTACCCCCTACTTTTTCGAACATTCTGTTAAAAACCGCGCAACATTTCATCGCCCTGCTGCTCATGCCAGGAATATAGTATATGCATATGATTAGTATGTGTGGATAGAAAACACTCAGACGTTTCGAAAACTGGTTAAATCACGGCTGTGACTATAACAGAACGTGCGTTTCATCGAAAAGCACAGGAAAATCTGATCACTGAAAATTGTAAAATATATCAATGCGCCACTTGAATGTATTGTTGAATGGGAACCACATTACCTGGAGCCGAGATTGCAATTCCTACAGCTTCCACACGATGTCACCAGTCTTGTCAATTGCCTAGG
>NC_068424.1:25740080-25762596 GCF_023373465.1 Oncorhynchus keta | reverse complement strand
TAAAAAAATCTACCTGCTAAAGAGCATGCTGGTAAATATGATATAGACTTAACTCAAAGATTCTTTATTGGGCAGAGAGTTTAGGAACCTTAAGAGTTTAGGTATAACCATTTGAGAAACTTTATTGTTTTGATGTAGGCAAAGTACAATAATGTATTATTGGTATTATATGTACAGCCAATCTCTTGTGTCCACAGACCTGGTGGTGCAGCAATACATTCAGGTACCTAGCAACCAAGAGGTTGTGAGTTCAATTCACAAGTGAGGTTGAGTTTTAAGTAATCCAGGGGACCATGACACAATGTTCTAACATTTTTGTTGGGGACGTCCCTGAAATTAACTTGGAACTATACAATATCTGCAGGGGCCATGACTCTTTAAATTTGCAACATATTTCTATGTGAATATTCTAAGATCTGCATAAAACTATATGCACATTTTCCCACTACCAATGTTTTTATCAAACTAACTTTGCAGCATAAAAAGGCTGTGCATGATGGCGTAGTGCACATAAAAGCGTACTTTTGCCGTTTAATTCCCATGTTCTTGAGTTAAACGGGCTTCCATCGCATTTTCATTAGCACATTTAGGGGCATGGTCTAAAATATGTTGTATTTGTACTCAACTGGCAGTCGAAATGTTGTACCAGATTAAGTGGTTTATCATTATATTGATGAAGGTCTAAGGAACTTTTGCCAAGAGTATTATCAGATGGTAAGATGGTGGACAGGACAGGACCAGAAAGTGGAAGATTTGTGAAAATATGGAGTGCGGGATTGCACAAGCCTTCTGGAATATCTGATGGCAGACAACAACATACAAGGTGGAATATATTTTGAGTGAATATGGAATGAAGGACAATACAGAACTTTCGGAAGAGCTACGGAAGGAAGTTGAGACGTAAAGAGTGTGAGGGTGAATTAACTGCGTTGGCAGGTGCAGTGATGACTGCTGAGAAGGAGCTGAGTGTAGGGGGAAGTGGTGTGGTAGGGAAGGTTGGCGTCAGGAGTGCAAAAGAGGAGATACATGCTCCAGTAGCTCAGAGATGGAACCTGATGAGAGTGAGGATGAAATACGTGCGATGAGGCCCGTCAAGTTTGGACATGATAAAGAATCAAATCAAATCAAATTTATTTATATAGCCCTTCGTACATCAGCTGATATCTCAAAGTGCTGTACAGAAACCCAGCCTAAAACCCCAAACAGCAAGCAATGCAGGTGTAGAAGCACGGTGGCTAGGAAAAACTCCCTAGAAAGGTCAAAACCTAGGAAGAAACCTAGAGAGGAACCAGGCTATGTGGGGTGGCCAGTCCTCTTCTGGCTGTGCCGGAGTGGAGATTATAACAGAACATGGCCAAGATGTTCAAATGTTCATAAATGACCAGCATGGTCGAATAATAATAAGGAAGAACAGTTGAAACTGGAGCAGCAGCACAGTCAGGTGGACTGGGGACAGCAAGGAGTCATCATGTCAGGTCGTCCTGGGGCACGGTCCTTGGGCTCAGGTCCTCCGAGAGAGAGAAAGAAAGAGAGAATTAGAGAGAGCATATGTGGGGTGGCCAGTCCTCTCTGGCTGTGCTGGGTGGAGATTAACAGAACATGGCCAGAAGATAACAAAATTGCTCATAAATGACACCAGCATGGTCGAATAATAATAAGGCAGAACAGTTGAAACTGGAGCAGCAGCATGGCTTGTGTGGACTGGGGACAGTAAGGAGTCATCATGTCAGGTAGTCCTGGGCATGGTCCTAGGGCTCATGTCTCGGGAGAGAGAGAAAGAAAGAAGGAGAGAATTAGAGAACGCACACTTTCAGATTCACACAGGACAATCGAAACAGGACAGGAGAAGTACTCTAGATATAACAAACTGACCTAGCCCCCCGACACAAACTACTGCAGCATAAATACTGGAGGTTGAGACAGGAGGGGTCAGATACACTGTGGCCCTATCCGAGGACACCTTGGATACAGGCCAAACAGGAAGAAAGAATCTGGTCCAGTAGGAGAGACATTTTTTGTAGAAAGAAGACCCTTTGATTTTGGGGGGATCCATTTGTAGTTTCAGGGTAGGTGAGAAAGCAAGGAGTTTTGCAGTTGAATCAGTGAAGGTAACTCTAGTGGACTTGTGATATTTGTTTGTGTGTCTTCTGATCAAAGGGGCAGGTGCTCCATGTCACCCAATTTGGGTCAATATCTGTTTCTTGCTTTGCTCTAGAAACAGGGAACCATTGAAAGAAGTGATTTCTGGGGTAGCGATAAGTGTGGAGATGGAGAAATTGAAGCTGAAGATTCCTGGTATTTGTGACCACATTTGCGCATCGTGAGACCCGCTGGGGAGCGTTGTGAAACAGAGGAATCACTCCCAGTCCTTTTGAGTCTCTACCCAACAAAGTCATGTCATGATATGTCAGTTATCCTGTTAGAGCTTTTGTGCCGAATCCACTGCAGTGTTTCAGGTGCAAAGTTTATGTTCATGTCGCAGGAGTGTAAGAAGGAGATTCCAAGATGTGTGCAGGAGGGCATGGGACAGATGATCGTGTAGTTTTGGGGATAAAGTTGTGTGTGGTAATTGTAGGGTGCCCATGTTGCTGGTGAGCAGAAGTATCCGGTGTGAGAGAGGCAGGTTGAAGTGGCCAGATTAGATAGTGCAGAAGATGTCATCCTGAGACAGTAAAGAAGGTAGAGGAGTGAGGAGTGGTAGATTAGTGCCAACACAGAGGGATAGAGGCTCCCACGTCCAACGCTGGTCCGACCAAGCTGACTCCACACACCCAAGACTGCTTCCACTAGTCGTGGATGGGGGATATACAAGATTGCGTCAGATGAACAAACATTGACAACACGCTGATTCGGTAAAGCAGTTCATTAGAACGCAAAGGAAGATGTCGTTCTATAGCAACACAAAACATTCCCTAACCAGAAACTTTGATCGATGTGTGACTGCAAGAAACTATGTGCCAACCACTTTGAATTCATACAAAAGTCTGGTAACATGACTGAATACAAACAGTGCAGCTATTCCCTCCGCAAGGCTATCAAACAAGCTAAGCGTCAGTACAGAGACAAAGTAGAATCTCAATTCAACGGCTCAGACACAAGAGGCATGTGGCAGGGTCTACAGTCAATCACGGACTACAGGAAGAAATCCAGCCCAGTCACGGACCAGGATGTCTTGCTCCCAGGCAGACTAAATAACTTTTTTGCCCGCTTTGAGGACAATACAGTGCCACTGACACGGCCTGCAACGAAAACATGCGGTCTCTCCTTCACTGCAGCGAGGTGAGTAGTAAGACATTTAAACGTGTTAACCCTCGCAAGGCTGCAGGCCCAGACGGCATCCCCAGCCGCGCCCTCAGAGCATGTGCAGACCAGCTGGCCGGTGTGTTTACGGACATATTCAATCAATCCCTATACCAGTCTGCTGTTCCCACATGCTTCAAGAGGGCCACCATTGTTCCTGTTCCCAAGAAAGCTAAGGTAACTGAGCTAAACGACTACCGCCCCGTAGCACTCCACTTCCGTCATCATGAAGTGCTTTGAGAGACTAGTCAAGGACCATATCACCTCCACCCTACCTGACACCCTAGACCCACTCCAATTTGCTTACCGCCCAAATAGGTCCACAGGCGATGCAATCTCAACCACACTGCACACTGCCCTAACCCATCTGGACAAGAGGAATACCTATGTGAGAATGCTGTTCATCGACTACAGCTCGGCATTCAACACCATAGTACCCTCCAAGCTCGTCATCAAGCTCGAGACCCTGGGTCTCGACCCCGCCCTGTGCAACTGGGTACTGGACTTCCTGACGGGCCGCCCCAGGTGGTGAGGGTAGGTAACAACATCTCCTCCCCTCTGATCCTCAACACTGGGGCCCCACAAGGGTGCGTTCTGAGCCCTCTCCTGTACTCCCTGTTCACCCACGACTGCGTGGCCACGCACGCCTCCAACTCAATCATCAAGTTTGCGGACGACACAACAGTGGTAGGCTTGATTACCAACAACGACGAGACGTCCTACAGGGAGGAGGTGAGGGCCCTCGGAGTGTGGTGTCAGGAAAATAACCTCACACTCAACGTCAACAATACTAAGGAGATGATTGTGGACTTCAGGAAACAGCAGAGTGAACACCCCCTATCCACATCGATGGAACAGTAGTGGAGAGGGTAGCAAGTTTTAAGTTCCTCGGCATACACATCACAGACAAACTGAATTGGTCCACTCACACAGACAGCATCGTGAAGAAGGCGCAGCAGCGCCTCTTCAACCTCAGGAGGCTGAAGAAATTTGGCTTGTCACCAAAAGCACTCACAAACTTCTACAGAAGCACAATCGAGAGCATCCTGGCGGGCTGTATCACCGCCTGGTACGGCAACTGCTCCGCCCTCAACCGTAAGGTTCTCCAGAGGGTAGTGAGGTCTGCACAACGCATCACCGGGGGCAAACTACCTGCCCTCCAGGACACCTACACCACCCGATGTTACAGGAAGGCCATAAAGATCATCAAGGACACTGAACCACCTGAGCCAATGCCAGTTCACCCCGCTATCATCCAGAAGGCGTAGGTCAGTACAGGCATCAAAGTTAACTAGAGACTGAAAAACAGCTTTCTATCTCGCGCTGATTTAGATGTTAAACAGCCACCACTAACATTGAGGCCGCTGCCAACACACTACAACCCAGCCACTTAATAATGGGAATTGATGGGAATGATGTAAAACAGGATTAATGAGTTACCTTAAACAATGCCACTCTTATATAATGTTACTTATCTACATTATTCATCCTGCATGGATACATATACTGTACTCTATATCATCGACTGCACCTTATGTAATGGGTATATTCACGCTAGCCAATTTTAACTATGCCACTTTTGTTTATACATACTCATCTTATATGTATATACTGTGCTCGATACCATCTACTGTATCTTGCCTATGCTGCTCTGTACCATCACTCATTCATATATCCTTATGTACATATTCTTTATCCCCTTACACTGTGTATAAGACAGTAGTTTGTAAATTGTTAGATTAGATTACTTGTTGGTTATTACTGCATTGCTCGGAACTAGAAGCACAAGCATTTCGCTACACTCGCATTACATCTGCTAACCATGTGTATGACAAATAAATTTGATTGATTGATTGAAATTATTTATGTTTCAGTAACGTTGGCTTCTTAACGTTTATAGCAATGGTTATCAACTGTACAGAAAATGGAACTCAAAATCACAGAAAATAGATAGTGGTGGCAGCTGCAGAGATGTATTTGAGTTTGTGAGATTTGACTTCAGAAGAGTTACAGGGTGTGTTGAGGGGTGGTGTCTGACCCTCCGGGCTGGGTCTTGACCAGTGCAGGAGCAGATGGGGTCAAAGTAGTGGAAAGAGTTAGTGGGTTTTTAATGAGTGTAGGTGGTGATGTCTAGGACTATATTTCACTTGTTTAGAGGAACAGGACTAATTAAGATAATTTAATGTTGGTAGGTTGTGACTGGCCTCACATTCCAGTAAAGTAGGTGGTGGTGTGTGCACCTAAAAGTTGGATGCGATCCACCAACCAAATCCCAAAGAAGAGGATTGCCATTTCTGAAATCTTTGTAAGAACTGTAACAATCGAAGAGCTGCACTGTTAGAAGGTTACTGTGTTTCTTCCAAAAGCTTAATGTCAGCTGGTTCAAAGGAAGTTCATGTTAAATTTTCAATAACTTGCTATCAACTAGTTGCAAGTGGGTTTTTGTAAATTTCACTGTAACTTACTGCAGCCAGTGATGTTCACGTATGACACTGGAGCTCTCTAGGCATGCGTCAAAATCACTAAGCAGCTACCTTTAAAAAAAGTGTATCACTTCATCAGAAGTAAGTCATCAACAGAAGTCCGAGAAGCTTAGTTTGATCATGTGCTTTCAAACCCGTTTTTTTTGTGCAAATCTGAGATCTCACTGATTTTGCTGTGGTGCGGAGTGCTTTTGGATTCCAAACTGCTTTCAAACACTGGCCTCTACTGGACACTGTACTTACAAATATAGTTAGGATTTATACTCGTAAATTCACCTGACAGGTAGCTTAGCAGATGGAGTAGGGAGCTATGAAACATTCATGGGCATCTTTAAAATGTTGTAAAATACTTGTATGTTTGAGGAATTTTAATTATGGGATTTCTGTTGTTTTGAATTTGGCACCCTGCAATTTCACTGGCTGTTGGCGAGGTGGGACGCTACAATCCACATATCACAGAGAGGTTAATTGAAGAAAGCACTGGAACCACAGCAAAATCAGTGGGATCTCGCATTTGCAACACACGGTTTGACCAAACAAAGCTTTGGATCTCGCATTTTGCAACACACGGTGATAAGAATATGTACATAGAAATATATGGATGCGCCATGGCCGTGCGGCATAGGCAAGATGCAATAGATGTTATAAAATACAGTATATAGATATGAGATGAGTAATGTAGGATATGTAAACATTATTAAAGTGGCATTATTTAAAGTGACTATTGATATCTTTTATTAAATCCATTTATTAAAGTGGCCAGTGTTTTACGTCTGTATGCTGGCAGCAGCCTACGCTATGTTAGTGATGGCTGTTTAATTAACTAGTCTGATGGCCTTTGATGCCTGTACTGACCTCACCTTCTGGATAATAACAGGGTGAACAGGCAGTGGCTCTTGTGGTTGTTGACCTTGGTGACCTTTTGTCTTCCTGTGACATCGGGTGCTTGGCCTGCCCACTTAGTTACCAGTGATCTATTCTCCATTCCAGGGAAAGGAGGGAGCAGAACCACCCTTGAATCCATAGTCATTGACAGTAAGTTGTGTGCAAAATGTATTATTATTATTTTTTTGATACTCTGATCTTCAATGTGTATTGATTCCTACTAATCAGTTTTGTAAGAGCTAGGTTTGTACGAGCTTTGCTGATGATCATTCATGTTTTTCTCTGCATCAGGTCTCACTGAGACTGGATTCCTCAAGAGACATGCTAATCAGCTGCACATGATTGTCTGATCTTACCTCTTACACTCTGTAAATAGATCCAATTGAAATAGCACAGCTTCTAATAATATAAGTTTAAGCAAATAAAATCATATTTTAACTCACCTTTATGACTATTCCTGTCTGCCCTGACCTGAACCTGCCTGCCGTCCTGTACCTTTGCCCTACCTATCTGGATTACTGACCTCTGCCTGACCTGACCCTGAGCCTTCCTACCATCCTGTACCTTTGCCCAACCTATCTGGATTACTGACCTCTGCCTGCCCTTGACCTGTCCTTTTGCCTGCCCCTGTTCGAATAATACACTTTTGTTATTTGACACTGTCTTCCTGGGTCTTACCTTAAACGTAATAATGCAGACACGCCATGACTGACGAGATTCGGACCAATTTCGCAACGCCATCTCTTCCCAAGGAGCCACCATTGGTAGGCATGAGGAGTTGCTTCATGGCCTTGTGGAAGGGTCCAGACTCCTTACCAACACCACGCATCAGCGTTGAACTCATTCCAGCCTATTAATGACGGTAATCTCACCGGTCAGTAGCCTTTATTAGTGGCAGCTGCCTCACCGGTCATCAGTTTCAAAGAGAACCCCACTTACCTCCCCCCGAGCCGATAGAGAACCGGGCACTTGTCGGGCGTTTCTAAGCCAAGTGTGCTCTCATCATTGAGCTTAAGCAGTCCAAAGACGTTACTTTTTTATGAGCAGAAAGACCAATTCAACTTGATCTTTCAGCGAATCAGATGGCTTATTCATCACAAAACCATTTGATGTTATCATTTAGGCAAACTTAGGCAGAAATGCCATAACAAACAGTAAGCCACCATATTCATGCATACAAAAGAAAATAATGAAAGAAAAGCATTGTAAATTCAAATTTTGAAGTTATTGTGGGAGAGGTGGAAAAATAGGGCAAACCTCCTGGCATTGACAACAGATGGAAAGCTACTGATGATGGTATCTGACTCTACAGCCACTCTATCTGTCATATCTTTAATCTGAGCCTCGAGGAAAGTATTTGTCAACGCTGATTGGAGCCAAAGTCATTTCGCTAGAGTGGTAAAGTGGTCTTTACGGATTCAACAGCAGACCTATCAGCTTGCTGCCAGCTCTTAGGAAACTGTTGGAAAAATGGTGTTTGACCAAATACAATGCTATTTCTCAGTAAACAAATTAACAACAAACTTTCAGCATGCTTATAGAGAAGGGCACTCAACATGTACTGCACCGAGACAAATGTCTGATGATTGGTTGAAAGAAATTGATAATAAGAAGATTGTGGGAGATGTACTGTTAGTACAGTGCAGCCTTTGATATTATTAACCATGATCTGTTGTTGAGAAAATGTACAGTACCAGTCAAAGTTTAGACACTCCTACTCATTCCAGGGTTTTTCTTTATTTGTACTATTTTCTACATTGTAGAATAATAGTGAGGACATAACTATGACAAAACACATATGGAATCATGTAGTAACCAAACGAATGTATTAAACAAATCAAAATGTGTGTTATATTTGAGATTCTTCAAAGTAGCCACCCTTTGCCTTGATGACAGCTTTACACACTCTTGGCATTCCCTCAACCCGCTTCATAAGGCAGTCACCTGGAATGCATTTCAATTAACACGTGTGCCTTGTTAAAGTTCATTTGTGGAATTTCTTTCCTTCTTAATGCATTTGAGCCAATCAGTTGTGTTGTGACAAGGCAAGGGTGGTATACAGAAGATGGCCCTATTTGGTAAAAGACCAAGTCCATATTATGGCAAGAACAGCTCAAATAAGAAAGAGAAGTGACAGTCCATCATTACTTTAAGACAATAAGGAAAATGTCAAGAACTTTTCAAGTTTCTTAAAGTGCAATCGCAAAACACCATCAAGCGCCTTGATGAAACTGGCTCTCATGAGGATGGCCACAGGCAAGGAAGACCCAGAGTTACCTCTGCTGCAGAGGATGAGTTCATTACACCTCAGATTGCAGTCCAAATAAATGCCTCACAGAGTTGAAGTAACAGACACATCTCAACATAAACTGTTCAGAGGAGACTGCGTGAATCAGGCCTTCATGGTCGAATTGCTGTAAAGAAACCACTACTAAAAGACACCAATAAGAAGGAAAGACTTTCTTGGGTCAAGAAACATGAACAATGGACATTAGACCGGTGGAAATCTGTCCTTTGGTCTGATGAGTCCAAATCTGATTTTGGTTCCAACTGCTGTGTCTTTTGAGACGGTGAACAGGTGAACCGATGATCTCCGCATGTGAGGTTCCCACTGTGAAGCATGGAGGTGTGATGGTATGGGGGGGTGCTTTTCTGGTGATTTATTTAAATTCAAGGCACACTGAACCAGCATGGCTACCACAGCATTCTGCAGTGATACTCCATCCCATCTGGTTAGTGCTTAGTGGGACAAAAATGTGTTTTTCAACCGGACAATGACCCAAAACACCTCCAGGCTGTGTAAGGGCTATTTGACCAAGGCGACTCATGGAGTACTATGTCTTACTTCACGGTTCCATTTGTGTTATTTAATTGTTTTGGAAATGTAGAAAATTGTAAAAATAAAGAAAAATCCTAGGGTTGTCCAAACTTTCGACTGGTACTGCATCTGTTATGGCTTTTCAACCTCTCCCATATGGTGAATTAAGAGCTCTCTATCTAATAGAGCTCAGCGTGTTTTCTTTGATGGAAGCTTCTCTAATGTCGAACATGAAACATGTGGTGTACCGCAGGGCAGCTCTCTAAGCCCTCTACTCTTTCAAATGACCTGCCAGTGGCATTAAACAAATAATTAGTGTCCATGTATGCTGATGATTCAACCATATACGTGTCAGCAACCACAGCTAATGAAGTCACTAAAACCTTAAGTTGCAGTCAAATTTGGAATTGGTGGCCAGTAATAAACTGGTCCTGAACTCTCTAAAACTGAGAGCATTTTATTTGGTACAAATCATTCCCTAAATTGTATACCTAAGCTGAATCTGGTAATAAATAGAGTGGCTTTGAAGAAGTTAGGGATTCTAAATGATTGGGACCAGCAGATAGGGCAGCTCTGCTTCTGCAGCTCTGCTTCTAGCTACTAAACAACTTTGCAATATTTAGTTTTTAGTATGGTATTTATTACATTATTAGGCCAGGATATTTTGTTGTTTTTATTACATATAGGTAGGAAACAACACCTCCACTTCACCGATCCTCAACACAAGGGCTCCACAAGGATGGGTGCTCAGCCCCCACTGTACTCTCTGTTCACTTTAAAAAAACAGCAGAGGGAACATGCCCCTATCCACATTGACAGGACCACAGTGGAACAGGTGGAAAGCTTCAAGTTCCTTGGGGTACACATCATTGACAATCTGAATGGTCCACCCACACAAACAGTGTGGTGAAGAAGGCACAACAGCGCTTCTTAAACCTCAGGAGGCTGAAGAAATGCTGCTTGGTACTTAAAACCCTCACAAACTTTTACAGATGCACAATTGAGAGCATCCTTTCATGCTGTATCACCGCCTGGTACGGCTACTGCACCTCCCGCAACCGTAGAGCTCTCCAGAGGGTGGTGCGGTCTGCCTAATTCATCACCGGGGCAAACTACCCGGCCTCCAGGACACCTACAGCACCCGATGTCACAGGAAGGCCAAAAAAGATAATCAAGGACACCAACCACCGAGCAACTGCCTGTTCACCCCGCTATCATCCAGAAGGCGAGGTCAGTACAGGTGCATTAAAGCTGGGACAGAGAGACTGAAAAACAGCTTCTATCTCAAGGCCATCAGACTATTAAATAGCCATTACTAGGCGATTCCACGGTTACATAACCCTGCACCTTAGAGGCTGCTGCCCTGTACACATACTGTGGACTTGAAATCACTGCCCACTAAATAATGGAAAACTAGTCACTTTAATATTGTTTACATATTTTAGCTTTACTCATCTTATATGTTATTACTGTATTCTATTCTACTGTATTTTAGTCTATGTCCTCCGACATTGCACATTCTAATATTTATATAGTCCTTAATTATTATTTTACTTGTTGGTTGTGTGTATTGTGCATATTGTTGTGAATTGTTAGATATTATTGCACTGTTGGAGCTAGAAACACAAGCAATAATATCTGCTAAACATGTGTATGTGACAAATACAATTTGATTTGGTTGTAAACATACAGATTCAATAAATGTGAAGCTGGGGAGAGGTCTGTCCGTAATAAAGAGGTGCTCTGCTTTTTTGACACCAGACTCCACAAAGCAAGACCTGAAGGCTATAGTTTTACCTTATCTTGATTATTGTCCAGTCATATGGTCAAGGGCTGCAAAGACAGACCTAGTTAAGATGCAACTGGCCCAGAAAAGAGTGGCACGTCCTGCTCTGCATTGTAATAGATGTGCTAATGTTAATACTATGCATGCCAGTCTCTCCTGGCTAAGAGTTGACGAAATGCCACAGAAATTTTACAGAGATATGTCATAACCTTGGTAATGAACGACTCGGGACAAGACAGACAGGCTGGCAGCTTTTCTCAGCCAGTCGAAATCATGAATCAGCATTTCTTATGGATATCTACAAAGAAATGTCAATAGAAAAACGAAATGCAGCTAGTTTGCTGTCATTCCAGCCTCAGTTTGAAGTGATTGTGTTAGCTGTGTAGTTGGCTATCTCTTCTGAACAGTGGCCTGGCGAGAGAGCAAATGTTCTATGCCAGGCGAAATCGCACATCATTAGCTCATTGTTCTGGATGTATCCCCCAAAATGACTAGAAAACAGCTTGAACATATGCAAATACAGCTACTTTACTGTTATTCTGACTGCATTGTTTGATGTGACAGTGTTAGCCAAAGTTTGGCTAGCTAGCAAGCAAGGGATAAGAAAGTTGCCAGCCATCATGGCAATGGAACATTTAGAACATATATTTAAAACAAAACAACGTAACAACAGGGTCACGTTTTTGGCAACAGAACCAATAGAACAAATGACCAGCCGGCTTGGGTAGCAACCTAGATTTGTGTCGGGACTATATCTCGTGGAAGGATGAAATAGTATGGATACATTTCTCAAAATCACTATTTGAATATGTTGGTAAACTGTTGTATGTGATAATTCCCTCAAAGGCGGTGTTTGGAGGATATATTGGTGCTGTTTGCCGGATCCTCGACATCATCTCGGGCCTAAAAACATCCGTACCAATGTATCCTCCAAACTCCGGCTTCTCAGCATTCTAAAATAAATAACATGAAGGGTGTTGTCAATAAGATGAAGAGCCTAGTCAGACAATATCTTGGCTTTCTTGTTTCTAAACCCAGCTCTTCGTTAAAATATTAATCAATATCCAGCATTGTTAATCAGTGTTAATTACCCTGGATTCAATGCATGCTATGGTTCCTTAGCAACTTTGCCATACGTTATTCATTTCCTCACTCTCTGTCTTCACAGATTAAGT
Source organism: Oncorhynchus keta (assembly GCF_023373465.1). Taxonomy (NCBI): domain Eukaryota; kingdom Metazoa; phylum Chordata; class Actinopteri; order Salmoniformes; family Salmonidae; genus Oncorhynchus; species Oncorhynchus keta. Next base: position 25,750,149 of record NC_068424.1, on the reverse strand, counting down.
GGCTGGGTTTATACACACCCACCCCTACCAGGTGTTGAGTGCCTGATATGAAAGGAGAATAATTTGCAGCTGTGACAAATAAATTATTTGTGGGCTCTTTGGTTTGCTTTTGAGGATACAGATGCTGGGAGGTTTTGTTAGATTACTCTTTGGGCTGTTAAAAAATCCTCCACATTATGGCTGTTTCAGATTTTTCAGTGAGTTTCATGAGTTTCCATGGAAGACCCTTAACCCTAACTACGATTTATTTTGTTTTCTGTTAAAAACGCTGCTGTCTCCAGATAATGATAAAACTCAAATCAAGATAAAGACACAAGGACCCCATCATCCTTCATCACAGTTTACTTGGTAACTGCTAAGGGAATTAAACATTTTAACAGCAGAGCTAACAGTTTATTTCTACCATCAAGCTCCTCATCCCCAGAAGTAAGTATAAAAATGTATGGATTTAGGCAGCATGTTATACCTGTGTAGCTGATTTAGTCAATGATAACATATTCAACAGTATCTATGATTTACTTTGTTTACATTTAGTATGAATGCATTCCAATCAACAGGATCTAGAGTGTATTCACCTTCTCTAATAATTCAACGTCTTAGAGCGTGGGAATCAGCGTGGTGTGTGTATTCATCATGCCAACAGATAGAAAGGAGAGAAACCTGGGGATTGAATACTCACTTCATGTTTTATGACAGCGCAAGCTTGAAAACATAGTGGTTTTCATCACATAAGAATACCTGTAATAGCTTGACCTTTTCTAGTGGCAAAACAATTCAACATTTATTACCCAATGCATCAGCCATATGTAGCAATCAGTTTTACTGCTTGTATAAGCATTTTAAAATATATGTGACTCGTTTCAGGAAACTAGCCTTATGTCGCACGTCACCACTTCACATTTGAACGTAAACATGTATTTTTTATCAACGTGTGAACTTTCATATGCCTTAATAACAAATTTGTATTGCATTAATAAATTAGAATAAAATGGTTAAATTACGAGCCTAGTTGGTTTAGCCAAAGAAAAAGCAAGGAACCTTACCACTAGCCATGATTGGCTGAGATAATGGCTGGCCTGGACATACCAGGAGATAAGTTTGGATTGGTCTGCCATGTAGCATGCTTCTCTCTATAACATGAGCTGTTCAGTATTTGTTGACATTTCTTTCTACCTCGCCGTTTTTGATATATATAACATTAGCCATCGAGAACAACAAAAGTTTTGCTACTTTTCTCAAAACATTGAAGCCATGAATGTAGCAGGCGCAATCAACAGATCAGCTGGAAAAAGTGATGGGTTTCTTTCTGCACACGCCACAGTCAGGGTGAACCAGAGTGACTTGACACAACACTGGCCAAACAAGATGTAACTACAAACAAAACAGAGTTAAATAGTTCCAATCTGCCGTAAAGCGTTCATCCATGTTTACGGGTAAGAGTGTAGCTACACTTGCAGATATAAGTTTCAAATTTAGTCAGAAAGTACATTTTGTTGCAAGTTAACCTGTCTAGAAACCTCGCCAACAGCCAATGAAATTGCAGGGCGCCAAATACAAATCAACAAAAATCTCACAAATCAAATTTCTCAAATATACAAGTATTAAGCATCACTCGTTAATCCAGCCACAGTGTCTGATTTCAAAATGATTTACAGCAAAAGCTCCACAAATGATTTGTTAGGTCACCACCAACTCACAGAAAAAACACAACCATTTTCCAGCCAAAGAGAGGAGTCACAAAAGCACAAATAGAGATAAAATTAATCACTAACCTTTGATGATCTTCATCAGATGACACTCATAGGACTTCATGTTACACAATACATGTATGTTTTGTTCGGTAAAGTTCATATTTATATCCAAAAATCTTATTTTACATTGCCGTGTTATGTTCAGTAGTTCCAAAACATGCAGTGATATTGCAGAGAGCCACATTAATTCACAGAAATACTCATTATAAATGTTGATGAAAATTCAAGTGTTATGCATGGAACTTCAGATACACCTCTCCTTAATACAACCTCTGTGTCAGATTTTAAAAAATCTGAGCCCAAACCAGCCAAAAGAAATATCTGCCATGTTGCGCAGTCAACATTAGTCATAAATAGCATTATAAATATTCACTTACATATGATGATCTTATATTCTTATATAGATCTTACATATATTTACTCCCATAAATAATGTCCATCATTTATGTCCATGTAACGTCGTTCGTCTGTTGAAGGAGAAGCGGACCAAAATGCAGCGTGGTAGTTACTCATGTTCTTTAGTGAAGAATAGACGATACATGAAATAACTAATATTATACAAAACAACAAACGGAACGAGAAAACCTATACAGCCTGTCTGGTGAACACTAACACAGAGACAGGAACAATCACCCATGAAAACACTCACAGAATATGGCTGCTAAATATGGTTCCCAATCAGAGACAACGATAAATCACCTGACTGATTGAGAACCGCCTCAGGCAGCCATAGACTAATTAGTCACCCCACAAAACCCCAAGACAAAAAACACACCACAATAACCCATGTCACACCTGGCCTGACCAAATATATAAAGAAAACACAAAATACTAAGACCAAGGCGTGACAGAACCCCTAAGGTGCGGACGCACCCTCAAAACCATAGGGAGGGTCCGGGTGGGCGTCTGTCCATGGTGGCGGCTCCCGGCTCGGGACGTGGACCCCACTCCATAAATGTCATAGTTCCTCCCCTCGCGTCCTGGGATAATCCACCTTCGCCGCCGACCATGGCCTAATAGTCCTCACCCCACTGGACTGAGGGGCAGCTCGTGACTGAGGGGCAGCTCGTGACTGAGGGGCAGCTCGGGACTGGAGGGGCAGCCCGGAACTGAGGGGAAGCTCGGGACTGAGGGGAAGCCCGGAACTGAGGGGAAGCCCGGGACTGAGGGGAATCCCAGTACTGAGGGAAGCCCAGTACTGAGAGGAAGCCCAGTACTGAGAGGAAGCTCAGGCAGGTAGTTGGCTCCGGCAGATCCTGTCTGGCTGGCGGATCTGGAAGAGTCTGGTTGACTGGCAGATCTGGAAGAGTCTGGTTGACTGGCAGATCTGGAAGAGTCTGGTTGACTGGCAGATCTGGAAGAGTCTGGTTGACTGGCAGATCTGGAAGAATCTGGTTGACTGGCAGATCTGGAAGATCATGGCTGACTGGCGGATCTAGCTGCTCTGGCTGCTCCATGCAGACTGGCAGCTCTGGCTGCTCTATGCAGACTGACATCTCTGGCTGCTCTATGCAGACTGGCAGCTCCATGCAGACTGGAAGCTCTGGCTGCTCTATGCAGACTGGCAGCTCTGGCTGCTCCATGCAGACTGGCATCTCTGGCTGCTCCATGCAGACTGGCATCTCTGGCTGCTCCATGCAGACTGGCAGCTCTGGCTGCTCCATGCAGACTGACAGCTCTGGCTGCTCCATGCAGACTGGCAGCTCTGGCTGCTCCATGCAGACTGGCAGACAAGCCTTCCATGCAGACTCCTTCTGCGGCCTCCAACTGTTTTTAAACGCTAGTAAAACTAAATGCATCCTCTTCAACTGATTACTGCCCGCACCCGCCCACCCGACTAGCATCACTACTCTGGACGGGTCTGACTTACATTAAAGCGTCTCCAATACAAAATTAAATCTAGAATCGGCTTCCTATTTCGCATCAAGCCTCCTTCACTCATGCTGCCAAACATAACCTCGTAAAACTGACTATTCTACCGATCCTCAACTTCGGCGATGTAATTTACATAATAGCCTCCAAGACTCTACTCAGCAAACTGGATGTAGTGTATCACAGTGACATCAATTTTGTCACCAAAGCCCCATATACTACCCACCACTGCGACCTGTATGCTCTTGTTGGCTGGCCCTCGCTACATATTCGTCGCCAAACCCACTGGCTCCAGGTCATCTATAAGTCTTTGCTAGGTAAAGCCCCGCCTCATCCCAGCTCACTGGTCACCATAACAACACCCACCGTAGCACCACTCCAGCAGATATATTTCATTGGTCACCCCCAAAGCTAACACCCCTTTGGCTGCCTTTCCTTCCAGTTCTCTGCTGCCAATGACTGGAAAGAATTGCAAAAATCACTGAAGCTGAGACTTATATCTCCCCCTCTAACTTTAAGCATCAGCTGTCAGAGCAGCTTACCAATCACTGTACCTGTACACAGCACACCCAACTACCTCATCCCCATATTGTTATATATGGGGATGAGGCATTCTACTTGCACATCATCATCTCCACATCTATCACTCCAGTGTTAATGCTACATTGTAATTATTTCGCCACTATGGCCTATTTTTACATCCCTAATCTTACTACATTTGCACACACTGTACATAGATTTTTTATGTGTTATTGACTGTACTTTTGTTTATCCCATGTGTAACTCTGTGTTGTTGTTTTTTGTCGCTTTGCTTTGCTTTATCTTGGCCAGGTCGCAGTTGTAAATGAGAACTTGTTCTCAACTGGCCTACCTGGTTAAATAAAGGTGAAAAAACAAAAACAAAAATATGTCTCAACAGGTGAAAATATATTGGTCATGACAGTGTTGACAGGTTATGACCAGTTATATCAGCTGTTATGACATATTAAAACATGGTTATAACAAACTGATTTGAGTATTAAGGCTTGCAGTGTGAAAAAGGCTTTAGAGTCATCTGAGTTGATCTATAACTTTGCTGGTACGGTGAACTAACTCAAACCCCTGACATATGAAAAGTAAAAGTAAACTGACTCTGATTATGCCATCTCAAAATTGCCAAGACTGATTCAAAGTTCTCTCATTTAATAGGTCAACAGCAGTTATTAATATGTGCATTAGGGAAGAGCATCAGGAGAGCTTCATTTAGACCTGTCAGCAGCATATGACTGGCTGTCATGTTCTGTGTTTTCACCTGTCTGTCCTCTGAAGGGAAGAGTGGTTCCTGCAGAATGACATGTCCTCCTATTTGCTGCAGCTTCCAGCAGAGCCAGTCGGCAGGAGATTAAAGGACACTAATGCAGACGTTCCAGATGTTCTATTCAGAACCACGACTATCTATAAAGAGCCTACTATATATGGTTAGGGATGAGAGCTATGTAGCCAATTACCACATACGAATGAATGTATGCTGAAAGTCGATTGAAAAGGCTTCAGTATATATTTCTAAATGACGAATAAACTGTGTTGAGCATGTACGCTATCATAGGTTTTAGATTTCCCCATTCTCATAATATTAGATAGAACATATTGCTGACAAGACAATGAATTGTCACTTTCAGAGGGTACGGTACAGAAGTGAAAGGGTTAATAAACCCTCAGACTTTATGACAGGCTCCTTGTCTCCACATACAACGTCTCCCAAAAATGTTTGTCTCTCAAATTCTGGTCTCCCACCCACCTATCCATCCCAAGTCTCTCAATTTCCAAACTCCTCTTTCCCTTCAGTGCAGTTCACATGATGGAGCACCGGGGCATCCGTGAGGTCAGACAACCTGCTCAGTGAGGGACGGACTCAGCCTGGTGATAACGGGAGAAGTCCACTACTAAAGGAAACATATTCATCCTACTGAAACTAGAGTAAATAGTATGCACCAGAAAAATACCCACTTCTCATTACTTTCTCACAGTCAGAGGGGCAGAGGAGACCGTGAGTCGTGCTCAAGTAATTACTGGCGTTGAAATAGATGAGTACATTGGAACTTATTAAAGACCAATATCTTACTGTGGACTTCCTCTCCATAGCAATAAACACACTCAATTACTGTCATTTCCTGTACATCTTAGTTTTCCCAGGCCCTGTACCTACTGTAATGCAACATCTCACAACATCATTATTGTTCACTTTGGATGAGATAGTATGAAGCTGTTGTGTTGGAACATACTATAGATTGGTTGCATGTGTCGTGTCTGGACTATCATTAAATGTGAAGACTTATTTTATCAAATCAATTCTCTATGTGTGATTATTATGATGTAATTAAACTAATCCTGTAAACTTTAATTAACTAGGAAGATGGGGCACAACAGGAAAATGTTTGAGTCTCTATTTCCCAAATTGATAAGATATTTTCATCTTATCAAAACAGCCGCTACATTAATGAGTTATTACGTCATCAGTTCTCATTGCACTGAACGTCGCAAACCCTTGGATATCTGCACAAACCCTAGCCTAAATCATGAATCAGCAATATACAAATTGGCAAAAATTATATAACTAAATAATCACAGAAATACATAACAAACAATCAGTAGATATTTGGGTTACTACATGATACAAAGAAAAGGCCTGTAGCGGATGAGGCCGATATGACGGCTCGGTAGACAAAAGGAAAGGGGTGGGGACTGAGAAAGAAGGGGAAAGACAAAAATGGATTCACCACACACAGTTGATAATTATATTCAGTGAAATGATAATCCTTTGCACATGAACGACGCTCATTCGAGAATAATTGCAATGCACATACAGATGGTCGTTGCATAGAATAGATGCTTCTCGTGTTTGTTGGTATTCTTGTAGTAGATTTACGTCATTTCCAGCTGTAGACTAGTAATTATACGTCTAGGATTTGCTCTTATTCTGTTGTCCTTTTCCAGCTGTGTAGCCAAAACTACAGCTGTATGGTCTCTGTGGCCTATAGAGTTGTAGTTCTTAACCATTTCAACATGTAGCGTCAGCTCCATATTTTCTGGTCTAATGTAATTTTCATCAGGAGTGGGGTTTTATACACTTCTGAGGAAAGAAGCGGATCCATGCGTAACGTAATGTCTATGCTCACGTGGGCATGGCCATTGTTTTTAGTTAACTTTAGATGAAAACCCATATTTTCTCATTTAGAAGGTTAACATCACATTACATCTTTTTACAAATAATTTCATTTTTAATCACATACACGTTTTCCTGACAGCTGGAAATTGTACAATTTAAGAGATACAGCTATGTGTGTTCATGTCCTTCATAATATCACCAAAATGAAACACACTTGTCATGACTGTCCCTTAAGTGTCCACAGACCACTCCCACATTAAAAAAGATAGAAACATTGTTTAACTATTTAAACTTTTGATGTTCAAGTGTCTCTCTGTGTTCCACAGTTTACATTCAATCTTGAACACTACAGAGCATAGGGGCGTATTTTATGACCGACCATAAAACAGCCGACTTCAGCTCTCCCCCTCTACCAGAAAGCACGCTCTAGAGCAGGCCCTGTAACCTGATCCTTGGTGTCTGGGAGAGTTATGACCCATGATTGCAGTTTTCAACATTTGTAGTAAAGTCAGGAGAATATAGGAAAAGGTCATAAAGTCTGTCTGTATGTATCGTTTACATAACAGATGATGTAAGACAGTTACGAAACTGCAGAAATTGTGAAGCGATGTGCTTTGAGAAATCTTCTTTTAGCTAAGCCTTTTCTTTCGATAAACTTGAGAAGAAGCCGTGGCCTTGGTAAAAACACCCTTACAAATATGTGAATGATAATTGCCTTTCAAATTAAATCAAACTTTATTGGACCCTATTCCAACTAAACTACTGAAAGAAGCTGCTTCCTGTGCTTGGCCCTCCTATGTTGAACATAATAAACGGCTCTCTATCCACTGGATGTGTACCAAACTCACTAAAGTGGCAGTAATAAAGCCTCTTGAAAAGCCAAACCTTGACCCAGAAAATATAAAAACTATCGGCCTATATCGAATCTTCCATTCCTCTCAAAGATTTTAGAGAAGGCTGTTGCGCAGCAACTCACTGCCTTCCTGAAGACAAACAATGTATACGTGAAATGCTTCAGTCTGGTTTTTAGACCCCATCATAGCACTGAGACGGCACTTGTGAAGGTGGTAAATGACATTTTAATGGCATCGGACCGAGGCTCTGCATCTGTCCTCGTGCTCCTAGACCTTAGTGCTGCTTTGATACCATCGATCACCACATTCTTTTGGAGAGATTGGAAACCCAAATTGGTCTACACGGACATGTTCTGGCCTGGTTTAGGTCTTATCTGTCGGAAAGATATCAGTTTGTCTCTGTGAATGGTTTGTCCTCTGACAAATCAACTGTACATTTCGGTGTTCCTCAAGGTTCTGTTTTAGGACCACTATTGTTTTCACTATATATTTTACCTCTTGGGGATGTTATTCGAAAACATAATGTAAACTTTCACTGCTATGCGGATGACACACAGCTGTACATTTCAATGAAACATGGTGAAGCCCCAAAATTGCCCTCGCTAGAAGCATGTGTTTCAGACATAAGGAAGTGGATGGCTGCAAACTTTCTACTATTAAACTCGGACAAAACAGAGATGCTTGTTCTAGGTCCCAAGAAACAAAGAGATCTTCTGTTGAATCTGACAATTAATCTTAATGGTTGTACAGTCGTCTCAAATAAAACTGTGAAGGACCTCGGCGTTACTCTGGACCCTGATCTCTCTTTTGAAGAACATATCAAGACCATTTCGAGGACAGCTTTTTCCATCTACGTAACATTGCAAAAATCAGAAACTTTCTGTCCAAAATGATGCAGAAAAATTAATCCATGCTTTGTCACTTCTAGGTTAGACTACTGCAATGCTCTATTTTCCGGCTACGGATAAAGCACTAAATAAACTTCAGTTAGTGCTAAATACGGCTGCTAGAATCCTGACTAGAACCAAAAAATTTGATCATATTACTCCAGTGCTAGCTCTCTACACTGGCTTCCTGTCAAAGCAAGGGCTGATTTCAAGGTTTTACTGCTAACCTACAAAGCATTACATGGGCTTGCTCCTACCTACCTCTCTGATTTGGTCCTGCCGCACATACCTACACGTACGCTACGGTCACAAGACGCAGGCCTCCTAATTGTCCCTAGAATTTCTAAGCAAACAGCTGGAGGCAGGGCTTTCTCCTATAGAGCTCCATTTTTATGGAACGGTCTGCCTACCCATGTCAGAGACGCAAACTCGGTCTCAACCTTTAAGTCTTTACTGAAGACTCATCTCTTCAGTGGGTCATATGATTGAGTGTAGTCTGGCCCAGGAGTGGGAAGGTGAACGGAAAGGCTCTGGAGCAACGAACCGCCCTTGCTGTCTCTGCCTGGCCGGTTCCCTCTTTCCACTGGGATTCTCTGCCTCTAACCCTGTTACGGGGCTGAGTCACTGGCTTGCTGGGGCTCTCTCGTGCCGTCCCTGGGGGGGTGCGTCACCTGGGTGGGTTGATTCACTGTTGTGGTCGGCCTGTCTGGGTTGTTGTTGTACCGTGGCGGAGATCTTTGTGGGCTATACTCGGCCTTGTCTCAGGATGGTAAGTTGGTGGTTGAAGATATCCCTCTAGTGGTGTGGGGGATGTGCTTTGGCAAAGTGGGTGGGGTTATATCCTTCCTGTTTGGCCCTGTCCGGGGTGTCCTCGGATGGGGCCACAGTGTCTCCTGACCCCTCCTGTCTCAGCCTCCAGTATTTATGCTGCAGTAGTTTATGTGTCGGGGGGCTAGGGTCAGTTTGTTATATCTGGAGTACTTCTCCTGTCCTATTCGGTGTCCTGTGTGAATCTAAGTGTGCGTTCTCTAATTCTCTCCTTCTCTCTTTCTTCTCTCTCTCGGAGGACCTGAGCCCTAGGACCATGTCCCAGGACTACCTGACATGAGGACTCCTTGCTGTCCCCAGTCCACCTGGCCATGCTCCTGCTCCAGTTTCAACTGACCTGAGCCCTAGGACCGTGCCCCAGGACTACCTGACATGAAGGCTCCTTGCTGTCCCCAGTCCACCTGACTGTGCTGCTGCTCCAGTTTCAACTGTTCTGCCTTATTATTATTCGACCATGCTGGTCATTTATGAACATTTGAACATCTTGGTCATGTTCTGTTATAATCTCTACCCGGCACAGCCAGAAGAGGACTGGCCACCCCACATAGCCCGGTTCCTCTCTAGGTTTCTTCCTAGGTTTTGGCCTTTCTAGGGAGTTTTTCCTAGCCACCGTGCTTTTACACCTGCATTGTTTGCTGTTTGGGGTTTTAGGCTGGGTTTCTGTACAGCACTTTGAGATATCAGCTGATGTACGAAGGGCTATATAAATAAATTTGATTTGATTTGATTTGA